>NC_056737.1:723289280-723498892 GCF_019279795.1 Protopterus annectens
CAGAAAATGTCCACCATTCCAGGACTCAAGGAGAAAGGTCTGACATCAAGAGAGGATCTGTAAGCATGCAGTGGCTCAGCAACCAGTGACATCCCATGGTCTACTGCAACACACTTACTCTCACAGGTTAAACTACAGAGATTATGAGCTAATGTCCTATAAAAAGTTGACTGCTCCAACTCCAAATAAATATTTTCTCCATATATGTATCAAAATTATTTTTGAAGGAAGATAATGACTGTAACTTCTAACTGTGGGGAAGATTTATTCCACAATCTTGGAATTTATTGTTAAAATATCTGTCGCTTTTATTTTCTATTGCTGATATTTATTTTCATGATTAGGTTCCCCGAACTTGTATTAGCTCCCTTAGCAATCTTCCAAGCATACACTATCGTACAGAACTTAATCAAACATACCAGACAGAGAACTCGCTTATTAGTAGCCTATTAAATTAGACTGTTCATGCAGTCTTTCTGATAAGGTTTTCCAATCCTATATTTCCAGTAAGGAATTGTACCCTTTCGAGATCTTCCAGCTGTCATGTTCAAAGTTTACAAAATGTAGCACTATATTTAATAATATATCTGATCAAAAAGTATAATGTGGTAAAATTATTCCCTAGAATGACTAGAAAACCCTTTAGAAATGGGATACAGAATATACTTTTCTGACTTTGGTTAACTGTCTAAAATATCCATGTCCTTATTAATAGACATAAGCATAGACAATAAGAAAAATGTGAGTTAGGATTTTTAAATATCTTTAGAAAATCAAAAATAACACTCCCAACACACCCAGTGACAGGGTAGTCCACATGCTCATAGTTAATACTGAACTTCTCTAAACTTTTATAATGTATTGTCAGGTGAAGGGGTAATGTGATTGTTAACATTTCCTGAGCCAGGAGGAAGCAGGCCGATTTTTTAATATAATGTGCTATATATCCCTCTGGTATGAGCAAAGAAGTTTATTTTAAATATTTATTATAAGAATGTTATGTCACAATTCTGTTGACTGTACTGTGATTTAAGAGTTTTTTCCTACTTATTCTTGAAAGATCCTTCCATCTAGTTATATATTTATATATTTACAGCCCTTTTGGAGATGATTCTGCATTCATACCATTACTTACAACACCTGCTATGTATTAAGTTATTTTTAGGCAATGTTTTATAGTAATACACATTGGTTATAATGTTTACTGTTTTATAGTAATATACATTAACATATGCAGTCTATCATACAATGACTGATTTACATATATTAAATAGTTTAGTGAACTTTCACTCTTTACATTATGCAATTAGATTTTATTATTCAAGTAGTTTACACAGAATCTATTACTTGTGCTATGCTTTTCAAGAAAGTTCTGCAACATACAGCTCCAGACCATAGAAGTGCTGAGGTGAGACAGCAGCAAATGAGGGGGGTAAGACCATGCAACTCACTAAAACCTTCCTTGTTTGTCTGCAAGTAGTCTTCTTCCACTTTTAGGGTTGTCTTGGCCTTTAAGAGGGGAATGTAGCTGACTGACCACAAAGAACGTCCACAGCAGTAAAGCCAGATTCCAATTCAAAAAGCAATGCACCAGCTGGGGAGCTAAAATAACTGTCATGGGGGAAGTGGTAGCAGAACTAGTAATGTCAGCCTGCATACATCAGAGGTGGTGGTGTGGCTGGTCCATAATGGTGGACCAAGAAACTATACCTGCATTAACACACTGTACTGCTGTGTCTGTGGCTGGCATGCATCCCATCAAAGTAAGTACTATGTGAATATCACAGCCATGGTTTGGGAACATTAGGGACTTACCCAGTCCCTTCATAAATGACAACACACTACTGGTGGCCAGCTCTTGCTCCAGAGGGAAATGAATGCACCAGTGGGCTTTCCCCCTTGAGGGAATGTAAGGATCAGCTACGGTAGTAGTAGAGGAGACTTGATTACCACAGGGAGAAGGGGAGGTTAAAAAAGTTATCCACGAACCAAATTCTGAAAGGGCTGAGCATTACTTGAAAAAGGCCATCCACAATGGAATATAATTCCTTCCTCAGGAAGGAAAGTAATCTTCTACAGGCACATATCTGTGTCTGAGGCCTTAGCTATTGCAAATACACAATCAAAATTGCAACAAACTAAATGGAATGTCTAACGCAGGGTCTTACCTACCTCTTCTTTTAGCCTTGATTTTGGGATGAGGAGGTTTTAGCCCAGTCAAGTAGGTTGGACTCTAATCTTCACAGATCAGAAAAAGTTGAGGGCTCTCAATGGAAACCTGGCAGAACAATACACTCTTCGGTTAAACCCATCTAAAAGATAGACTCCTTACATGCCAGAATGACAGCAAAGTGCTGTAGTCCCAAAGTCTACTACACAGATTACATACACAAGAATCAATTTAGCGATTCCTGGTTACGAGTTTGGAAACAGAAGAGCCTCCTAGATACAGCAGAAACACCAAGTGAATTATTCAGGGCTACTAGAACTGCATCTTTTCAACTGATTCCATAGAGGGAATGATCCTGAGCCGCTACTCACTTTTTCACACAAATATTTACCATTTCTTTGGGGGGGGGGCATTAACCAGCCCATGGAGGCTGCCATGTGGATCAGATGAATCAATGCCTCTTCATAAGAGCAGATGCTGCAGGGGTGGGGTGGGGGTCTGGTGTCTGCAGTGTCAGTGGTGCAACAAGTAGCAAACCTGCAGTTGGTTCAGAAGGCTGCGAGTTCTATTCTCACACCAGGTAGATTGATTATTGACATTGCAGTGCAACAGAAGGGGTGCTGTACTCCTGAATTTGTCATGCTTCAGATGAAACATTAAACTGAAGTCCCATCGGCTTGAGGTGGTGGTTGCTCAGGTGGATGCAAAAGATCCCACAGCACTTATCAAAAAGAGTAGGGGTCCTTTATTTATATACCAAAAACCCTCTTATTTACAAAATGTTTATAAATTTGTACATTTTAAAATATTTGTAAATATACAAATCTGTTTACACATTTCCACTATTAGACCACCACTTTTTCCATAACCATCATATGATTTTTACTTAATAATGTTGCTAAAATACAATTACCATTAAACACAATTTCATTTATTCCTTCATTCCATACAACATAAAATAACTTATCTAGCCTTTTAACATATTCTTTACTTCCGTTCTTCTATCTACATTTATCATATCCATGTTTATTTTATCCCCCCTTCTTTCACATCTTTGAAAAAAAATTTGTTACATAGTTTTCACCATAAGTTTTTACTACTTTACATTTCAAAATTAATGTTCCATAGAATATGTTTACATTGTCAAGAAGAAACGATCACTTTTCTTGTATGGCATATTTCCTTTTACTGGCAATTTATCTATTACCAGTCTCCACAAAAATCTTGACATTTTACTTTTTGATTTTACCATTTGCTTCTTATTTTTCTATCTTTAATTTTTTCATCTGTTATATTTTCCCATGGTTTTACATAGTAATGTTTTATTACATTGTTATAAAAAATATAGAAAAGTATGGTACAGCATCATTTTTTATTTTCATGAAAATATGTTTTCTTGGTAACATGTTATTTCATTTATACACACTTTTCTCTTTTATTCTTTTTTACCATACCCAAAAATGATCATACCTACACATTTATAAAATTTTACTACAAATCTCTCACCTTTTTCATTTACCTACCATTAACACTTTGTACAAATATAATGACACAGCATATACCACTGGGTTAATTAACCCTAAACCTCTTTCCTCTTTATTTATATACAAAACTCTTCTTTTTATTGGGTTTAATCTGGAACCCTATGTAAATGAAAAAAATATATGCAATAATTCATTTTCAAATACTGCTGGCAACATAAATACACTTGGTAAATATGCTATTTTCCCCATCAGTACTGAATTTATCAAGTAAGCCTTTTTTCTGAACGATAATTTAGATGTTCTCCAGAAAAGACCGGTTTTATTTCTTCTATTTTTTTCCACTGAATTCTACTTATATCTTTATTACCAAATTTTATTCCAAATACAGAAATGTCATTCATTCTAATATGCACCCTATCTTTACTACATCACCTAAACCTTTACTCTTTATTTAAAGTCATCCCCATCCCCTAGACACTTATTTGTGCAAATTATTACTTTTTATTCAAATTTTGTTTTGTGCAATTATAATGTATTTGCATGTGTCAACAGACCTGGAATTCTTAACTCTTCAGGTGTTATACTCCCTACCTCCATCATTTTGTAATTTTACAAGTTATCACATTCTGAACTAATGCAAAGAGTACACAACTCATTGGACATCCCTGTCTTACACTACTCTTCATATGTACTTCTTGGCTTAACCAGCCATTTACAAGCATTTTACTTATTACTATACAGTGACATACATAATTTCCTAACTTTCTCAATTATATTATATTATTTCATTATTACTCAAGATTTCATGTCCAATTACCTTTCTAAAGTCTCCTATCATGATTTTCTATTCATATCATTCACAATTTCTCTATCATTAATAATTCTTGACAACCCTTCCCCTTTATATTACATATATTATCTTCTATAATAGTCTATTTTAGTTTCAAATCTTTTTTATTACTTTCATAATGATCTGATAATCATTATTCAATACTATCTGTCTCCATTTTTAAACTGTCTTCTATCTTCTTTCTTCCATATGAATTTAAGTACTCTAGTACATAATTCTTTATACACAAAACCTTCATTTAACCATTTATTCAAAATCTTTAAAAAAAATTTGTTTTGCTTCCTTACATTTTTATACATTTCATACCATATTCCATCTCGTCCTGCAGCCAAATCCATATTTACTTGTCCTAATATTTTATCTATCGCTTTTAAATAAATCTATTTTTCCAACTCTTTATTCTCTTTTTCTGTTAACTTTTTTACTTACTGTTTTTTCACTCCCTTCTTTTTTCTTTAAACATTTCTTGTACATATTGTACTAGACTATTTATCTTTTCCTGAGTTCTTTCTATTTTAAAAAAAACTGCCAAATGAACACGAAAAAGGGTAAAACCAACACCAAACACGAAAAAACATTTTCTGAAACAAACTGCTAAGACGCCAACAATAAAGTTTAAGCAATTACGTTCTTTAATAATTTAGGAATGTCATCAGAATACTATATTACATTCACAATGATTTCGCCTTTTACACTAATTTCTCTCATTATAACACCATCTTCCTTTACTAATCTGCTTAAGTAACTTGATCCTACCACTCTTTTTCCTTGCAATAAATATCTTTGCTTATATAACAATTATTGTATTTTTCTTGATTTATTTAATACAAATCTTTTTCAAGTACCTTCTATCATTATGCACTAAATCTTACAATGCATCGTTATATTTTTTTTAAATATTTTTATTCCCCTACTTCTCTCATCATATTGCCACTGTAAAAAAATATATTTTTATATTTCTCCTTAAATATCATCCAACATTCAGATCAATTTTTATAAAATATTCTCAAAGTAATATAATCTTTCTATAACTGTATTACTAATGTCTTTCCTTCTTCATTCCATGGTTTCTCATGTATCATTTTTAATCCTTTGCCTATTTTTACATATTCTTTGTTTTCCTTTATATCTAGCCATATTGCAAGATAATCAGAAAATTCTGTTTAGACTACCATTCCTTCTCCTATAACTAAACCTTCTGATACTATAAAATCTATTTCAGTTCTATACATACCCCTTTTGTAAGTCCATGAAACTTTGTTCCAAATTTTTAATTTACCACACCTTATAATTAACATTTTTCTTACTTCCCTTCTAAGCATGCATCTTAAATCACAATTAAAGTCTCCTGTTATAATATTCATATTTATCAAAGTCTAAAATCTGATGAAATAACCTTTCCCTGTCTTTGCAATTAGTATAAGCATGTAATGTTATAATTTTATATACTTGTTCTTTACATTTTTAATCTACAGTGGTTAATCTTCCCATTTTTTGCCAAAGTAACAAATATGTTTTCTGTATTTCTACAAAATGCGGCTAATACGGCTATTCCAGAACTTCTCTTATTTCCACAAGTCCAGATTATTTTTCTTCTCCATAGTCTCTGTTAAAAATATTCCATGATTTGTTAAAAATCTTGTGTCTTCTAATATATCTAGATCTATACACACACATCTACATTATATGTATTACACCACTCCAAAATCCATATTCTTCTTAGTATTACTCTTAAAATTCTTCACATTTACAGAAAACACACTAAAATTTTCATTTTCCCTTTTCTTTAGATTCATGGTTTCACAAGGTCATAGCCAATTACTAGGCTAGCTTTTTTAATAGGCCAATTTCCCTCCCAAAGGTGAGAATCAAACACTGCATCTTGTGTCTGAGTGAAACACCTTAACCATTAAACCAACCCCAAATCATTAGCTGTGTATTCTTTTTCATCAATTTCCTTTTTTCTTTTGTACTTATGTCTATAAATTTTCTTTTTCTGTCTTTTACCAATATAATTCTTTTTTCTTTTGCTACCTCTCAATTTGTTTTCATCACATATTTCAGAGCCTTATTTTATGCCCTCATCTAATTATTCTTCTATTTCTACTACTTAAGTTTCTTCTCTTTTCCATTACTCTTATTTTCATTTTTGCAATCCAACCGTAAATGCCCAATTTTGTTACATATACATTTCAATTTACATTATTACACCATGTCCCATTTCCCCACAGACATCATTTTCTTTTGTGACAGTTACTTATCAAATGTCCTCCTTTTCCACATAGCATATTTTGAGTTGTCCCCAGTATTTTACGACACCCCTATCCCCTCCACATTTATCATGCTTGGTATATGTATACTTTTTTCTCTTTCTCATTTTTAATATAATATTAGATCCCAGCCACCAGTCCATAAACCCATTTTGTCAAACTTTTGCAATGTTCATTACTACTTTAAATACATTTTTCAAATGTCCTTTCAAAGTCTCTCTTTCTACCTCTGATCAAAACTGTACATTAATTTTCTTGTTGATTCCCTGTAAAATGCCTTTATCACAAAGATTTGATGGGTTACAGTCTTTCTTTTTTTCGTATTCTCCAATAAAAGTTTCCATTGAAAAAAAAAAGTCTGAAATATGTCATAAATTGTCTCTGTTAATAATAATAAATTCTTACTGCGTGTGCGTTTACACCCAAAGGAGCTATTAAATTGCCCCAGTCTTCATACCTGTCCATTGCTTTGTCTTCTTTACTTTGAATCCTTACCACACATTTCCCTTTTTCATTTTATTTTGCCTTCTTTTTATCTACTCCACTTTTGCCGCCTTTTACTTTCTCTGCATAAGTTTTCTTTTCCATCTCACCACTATTCTTCAGGATTGTCTCCACATCCTCCTTTTGTATTTTCTCCATATGTCCCCCCAGTAAACACTGCCTTCATTTCCTGCTACCAAAAAAAGCTCACGATTGACCCAAAAAAATCAACAGCTCGGCCAGGGAATAAAATGTTTATTGAAGTAAAATGTTAAGCGCTTTCATCTGTTTTAACAGACTTCCTCAGAACACTAAACAACTGTTTCAAACTCATTTAAAAAACCTCTTTGGCGCCAAAAATCGGGTAGTCATTCCAAAATCTACCCTATTGGTGTGGTTATTGACCGGTGGGTTAAACCGGTGTACAATAAGATATCCCACCTTATTAAGGATTCTTGGACTTTTTTAGGGCAACATCAGAACTGTGGAGAAAGGAACTTGTTTTTATTACAATTGATGTTGTTGACCTTTTCTCTTGCATTCCGAGAGATATTGGGTTGGAATGTTTTAGTAATAGTCTTAGAAATTATTCTGAATTTGATTGGGACCGTATTTGTCTCATTACTGACATGATGGCCCTTGTTTTGGATTATAATTTTATTAAATTTGAAGGTGAATATTATAGACAAAAGAAAGGGGTGGCGATTGCAGCATCTTGTGCTTCCATCTTTGCCAACTGAGTTATGTTACAGTGGAAAATGAAGTTTTTGTTCAACAGTGAATTTTTTTCTAATATTGCATACTACACTAGGTATTTAGATGATTTATTTATTTTATGGAAAGGTCCTATAAATGAGATTCCTCATTTTATTAATTATATTAATCAGACAACAGAATTTCTAAGATTTACTTATAACATTAATACAAGTGGTATTGCTTATTTGGACCTCTTTATTGGTCATTCTGAAAAGGGATTTACCTATCGGATTCATAGAAAGGAGACTTTTTCTAATGACTATCTGCAATACAGTAGTAATCATCCAAAACATATTTTTAAAAATGTTTTTAAGGGGCAATGTATAAGGACCGCTAGGATGTCCTCGACTAGTGAAATTATGTGTAAAGAACTTAAATTTATCAAGTCTATGTTTCTTAACAGAGGATATCCTAGTTTACTCTTGGAGAACACTGTCCACTATGTTAAACAAGAATGGGGTAACAAGTACCCCCCATTATTGGGAATGGGCCCTATTGGTAAGGTTAGAGAGGGTGACAACAATGGAATCAGTCAACGTGTATGTGTGCTGACATATAAACCTTATGCACAATATATCAAAAATATTATTTATGGTTATTGGAGTTTAATTACTGTTGATAAAGATTTAGCGGACACCCTGGGAAAGAACCAGAGTTTTGTTTACAAGACTGGACTGAATATTAAGAGGTTATTGGAGATGAGAGCTGAAAGTAAACCGAAATTTGGAGTACAAAGAAAAGTGGGTGTTGCAAACAATGTTAAAATATTTGTGAAGAAGTAGGTGTCAAATTAGGGAATTACAACAAAACCTGTATTAAATGCAGGGCAGGAAATTGCAACACCAAACATGTTGTTTATATTGCAAAATGTGTGCCCTGCCCTGCTTATTATATTGGAAAAACAGAGAGGCATTTGAGAAGACGTATTTATGAACACTGTTATAAGATAAAAATGAAAGATTCTAAAAATGCTCTCTATAGACACATTTCTTCCCATGGGGAAACACATTGGTTCCGATTCTCCATTATAGATATTGTACATATTACACCTTTTTGTGGAAATTGGAAAGCTTTACTAGCCATGAAGGAAACCAAATGGCAGACTCTGACTGATGCCACACGATTTCCTGGTATCAATGAATCTATTAGTATTAAGCCTTTTTTAATATTGTCATAATGGATGGATTTAGGTTCAATGTGGAACATTTTATATGCATTCAATACATATTCAGTATATTTTTATTATACAGTTTTACACATTTTTATGGTTTAAGTTCATCTATTATGTTTAATAAAATTAGTAAGTAAAATTTGGGTAGGTAGGATGTTTTATGTGCTCATATATTTATATATTTTTTTATATGTATATATTTTTTATGTGATTGTAAGAATGAATATTGTTGTGCATGTTCTTTTAAATGACAATTGATTTTTGGTGCCAAAGAGGTTTTTTAAATGAGTTTGAAACAGTTGTTTAGTGTTCTGAGGAAGTCTGTTAAAACAGATGAAAGCGCTTAACATTTTACTTCAATAAACATTTTATTCCCTGGCCGAGCTGTGGATTTTTTTGGGTCAACCATGAGCTCTTTTGGTAGTATCGCTGTATCGAGGTTCATTTCCTGCTGCCCGCTTCACCACTATTTCTTTAAGTAAATCATCCCACAGCCCTCCTGACTTGGAGGGTTGTAATTATAAATCCACCATTTGCTGACTCAGCTTCATCAAACAGATTTCTTTGAAACATCTTCTCAGAATCCTGCACATATTGTCTGGTCTTGGTATTTGCTTTCTCTTCCATTTTTTTCACCACTCCACCATCTCCTTCTCTATCTGCCTCCCTGTTTCTCGAGGCCACCTTTGCTCCTGCAATGGAAACAAGAAGTGCTCCTGCAAAATGGGTCCCACACAACAATTATGAGAATTTTTGTTTTATTGTGAATCATAATACATATTTACAAATCTTATTATTCACTTATTTACAATATTCACAATATTTACATAACATTTATATTAAATTCCTTCTATAAATGATTTACTGTCACCCACCCTTTCTGCAGTTCTGTGTAGGTAGAAACATAACCTTCTATATGAACGTCCATAAGATACAATGAATATTCCCCTTTATTTTGGAAATTTGGGAAGAGTACTAGAAACTCAACAGATTGATTGATGTTACTTTCAGACACAACTCTGGGCAGGAAAGAGGGGTTGGTGCATAAAAAAACTCTGTCCTTGTGAAATACCAGGTAAGGTGGCTTGGCAGATAAAGCTTGTAATTCTGAAACTCTCCTTGCTGAGGTAATGGCCACTAAAAGGAGCGTTTTCCAAAAAAGATGCTTCAAGTTACAGGTAGCAGACAGCTTGAAGGGATGACAGATAATGTTTGAGAATACAAAATTCAGATCCCAGGATGGGGAAGGGTTTTTGTACGGGGATCTTAGCATCGTAGTTCCCTTCAAGAATGCTTTACAAAGTCTGTTTGACATGATACCACAACCAATTTCTCCTATATGAAAGTTTGAAATTGCTGCCAACTGAACCCTAATAGTGTCTGCAGCAACACCCCTTTGAAAAGCTTAGTCAAAAATTCTAGAATAAAATGTATGGGTGCAGTAAAGGGATCTATTTGATTATTGTTGGCCCATGAAACAAATCTCTTCCATTTACCTTTATACGGTTTACATGTAGATGACTTATGGGAAGATAAAATGTGTTTGACTGGAGACAAATGGAAAGGAAACCTGGCAATCAGGGAAACTGGAGCAGCCAAGCTGTTAGTTTGAGACTGTTCAGATTGGGGTGAACCATCCCTGACGGGTGAGTCAGAAGGTCTGGAAAAGGAACCAGAATCCATGATTCATCCCGAACATGAGGCTGGAGGAAGGGGAAACAAACTTGCTTTCTGCAGAAATTTGCGAATTAAAGGAATTGTCGGAAAGGCATATAGAAGTCCCGCGGCCAATCGTGAACAAGTGCATTCCTTAATGACTCCCCCAGAGGAGAGATTAGGGCAAAGTACTTGCTGCATTTGGCATTAGTGGGCAAAGCAAGAGGTCGCAGCATGGCTGGCCCCATTTTTGGAAGGTCTCTTCCACAACATTTTGATTGAGGGAACACTTGTGAGGCCATAATATAGCTCTGCTTAATATGTCTGCAATTACGATGGATTTCCCCGGAATGTACATTGCTATCAAAAAGCGGTTGGACGTTGTTGCCCATTGCCAGACTATCAGGGCTTCTCGACAAAGGGGGGCAAGATCTAGTTCCCCCCTGTTTATGTATCAGACAACACACGTAGTCGAATTTTGATTGCTATTGCTCCCAGAGGGAGAGAGTTTTGAAATACTTGCAATGCCAAAAGCACCGCCCTCATCTCAGGACGTTTATGTGCAAATGAGCCTTGTCTTGATGCCAGATGCCTTGAACTGTCTTCCCAGATAATGCCCCCCAATCTGGGACGTGTTCGTGGTCACCGTGGCTTGGGTTGAGGGATAATAAAGTGACGGCCTTAAGATACCAGTAGAGAGTGACTCTAAACTTGTGTGTCATTGGAAGTCCTAGAATTGACCATTGTGTGGAAAGTAACCATTGAAGAAATCTCATGTGGAGACGAGCTACGAGAATGAGAACAATTGAAGCAGCCATTTTTCCCAGTACTTGGAGAACTAGTTTGGCAGAAGCTTGTTTCTTTCTAATCAACAATCCTACATAATGCTGAAGGTCATCTACTCTGTTCTGTGGAAGTTTTGCTATCACTGCTGTTATGTTTATTTCTGCTCCTCTGAAGACAAAGCTCTGACATGGCTCTAGAGCAGATTTTTTGTAATTTATGGTAATTCTAGGGAGAAACAGAGTTGTAGAGTATAGTCCCTGGATTGTAGCAGAAGATGACTGGTCAGGGCAGTTATGAGACAGTCGTCCAGATATTGGAAACACCCAGAATCCTTGTCGTCTCAGGTGAGCCACCACTACTGCCATGCATTTGGTGGACACTGTGGGAGCTGTAGTGACACCAAAGGCCAGAGCTTGAAACTGAAAGTGACTGGTTCCTGGCCAGAAGCGCAAGTGTCTTCTGGATCACCTTTCCATTCGTATACGGTAGTACGCATCCTGAAGGTCTATAGAGCATATCCAACTGTCTTTTTCCAAGAATGGAAGCATCGACTGCAGTGTCACCATCCAGAATTGGTCTTTCTCACAGATTTGTTTAGAATGCTGAGATCCAAAATGGATCTCCAGTCCCCTGTTTTCTTTGGGACTAAAAAAAACTTCGAGTAAATTCTGAATCCTCTCTGGTCTGCAGGGACTTCTTGGATGACTCTTTTTTTCTTAGCAACTTTTGAATTTCTAAGGTCACTTGCTCCTTTTGACTGGGTGGAACATCTGGAACCGGTTTGTTTATGGGGTTTTTAGAAGGCGAAGGGAATAGTGTTATGTCCGGCACCCATCTGTTATTTATCTTTTGCCAGATATGAAGGTGCAGAGACAATCATACAAGAGAGCAATCGGGAACCCCATCAGGAACACTGAAAGGGTCTAACCAAAGAAAGATTCTCTAGAGCCCTGATTCTGCGGGCCTCCCCTCCCTTGAGGGCAGCATCTTCCATTACTGTCCCCCCCCCTGCCTCTAGGGGAACTTGTGTGTCTTGGAATTTCTGATTTTCTGAACCACATCTTTCCAATACCCCTCTGACCTTTGGGAAAAGGTCTAGTAGGTGTGGAAAAATGTACTCCAACAGCAGACAAAGTCTTGCCCTCCTGTTTACACCTGGTGAGCGCTTCTTTTACTTTGGGCCCAAAAAGACAGGAGCCGTCAAAAGGGGCATTGATAAAGGAAGACTTGAAGGGCTCCAAAAATTACAAAAGCGGAAACAGGCCTGCCCCCTAAGAGAGATACCTGAGCCTGCTGCCCTACTTGTTCCATCTGCTGCATATGATAATAGTCTCAACTGAACTGAGGGTGGCGAGCTGAGCGGTGACCATCTGCCGCCGCTTCAGCTACAGCTACTTGGAAGGAGTCTGACAGTTCTTTCGACAAGTCCCTCTGTAATCTAGTAAAATAGGTCAGCGATTGTAAGGCAAAGGTTGCTGATGAAAAAAACGTGCTTCCCATACCTATCCATGGTTCTGGAATCTTTATTCAGAGGATGGATAAAGGAACTGGTCTCAGACCGTTCCTTTTTAGTGGCCGCCACTATGACAGCTGCTACACCTTTAGTTAGGAAAGGCTTGTTCTTAGGGGCAGTAATGTATTTATTTGGCCTCAAAGGAGTTTGCTCTATGGAGTATGGGGTCTCCTAAGCTTTCTGAGAGATTAACTCAATAAGGGGAGGTGGACTACCAGTCACCTCTCTGCTTTAATATTTCCAGGATGTCTCGAAAAGAGACATCTTCAGGAGGTGACCATGGGGATCCATCTGCATCGAGGTCAGTATCTGATGTGACTGACTCTTCTGGGGAGTCGAGATGCTTCCTCTTGCAAGCCCTCTTTTGAGGGACTTCCTCAGTGGGGTAGTCTGGGGAAGTTTCAGAAGGGGGGTGCCTTGCTGGACATCCTGAGGCCTGATGTCTCTGTGGTCCTGTGGAGAGGGTATATGAGAAGGTAAAGTCACCAGCCCAAAACTGGAAGGAAGATCCGGGATAGTGTGTGCCTCAGAATGGGATGTAGTAATTACCCTCCTCATAACCTCAAAGGCACTCTCTGTCCCTGCTCCAAAGAACACCCCGGATCTGACAAAAAGGTTGTGGGGGCCGAAGGAATCTCTGGCGCAAGAGACAGAAGCTCAGAGGCAGAAGTAGGATCCGAACTCACCAGTGCCGAAGCTCCCAGATGCATAGTCTGATCCGGAGAGATCGGAACCCACTATGTGGATCCGACCAGGGAGTGCTGGCTCCTAGAGGTCTCCTGCTTTGACTGAGCAGAAACACTCAGGGAAGACATTGGGTTTGAGGAACTGATAGGTCTAGGATCTGAGAAAGACACCAGATGGACATCCGAATCTCCCGGCTTCAAAACCATGGGCGGATCGGAGGAGGAGGAGCAGGCGCCGATGAGGAGAACTTTGCCAATTCTGATTCCTTTGGGCTCAGATCCAATAACTTGGTCAAGGCTGGTGTCTTTAGAAGCCTGTGCACTACCCTATCCACATCATCATCAGGCAAACTCCTGGTAAAACGAGTAGATAGGGTTGGAGACCTTAATTTAGTCAAAAATGGAGATGAGAGCTGAGAAGATATAGGTTCCAATTTGGGAAGGTACATTTGACCAGTTTGTGGTATTTTATGAGTCCATGCAAACAAATACTGATTTTCTTTTACTTACCACCATGATTATCAAAAAATTGCATATTTAGATGTTGAGTTGTGCAAGGGGATAGGCAGCAAGTTTTCTACCTCGCTATACAGAAAACCTACCTATTGCAATTATTTTCTGTTTTACTCTAGCTGTCATCCCATGCACCAAAAAAGAGGCATTGCTAAGAGCCAGCTTACTCGGGTGTCAAGATTGACCTCTGAGGATAATATTTGTTAGAGTTCAACAAAGTTACAAGGATATTTGCTGACAGGGGTTACCCCAATGACCTGCTGGAGCAAATAAGTCAATAGGTTTGGCTTGGAAGACAAACTAAATTTGCACCAATTATTTTGCATGGACTTGAGGGTGTTAGAGAGTGTAAAGACACCACCCCCCTCAACCTACAGACTAACATGGTCGTACAATATACTCTTGATGTTAAACAAATAGAGAAAATTATTAGAAGAAACTGGTGTATTTTTGAATGTGATGATGCTACTAAGGCACTGCTTGAAAAAAGTGTTAGTTTCGCTTATAGAAAGAAATCTAATAAGAAAATGTTACTTTAAAAGTCTGGTAGCAAAACCAAAGGAATGCCAGTTACTAGAAAGTGTGGGTCATTTCACTTTTGTCCTTAAATTAACACCTATTATATTAGTTTCTTAAGGGGAATGTTAGGACAAACTGATGTTACCAATGTTTGTACTTGCAAGACATCTAGAGTTGTATATATGGCTTCCTGTGTTCAGCCTTCTATATAGGCAAAACTAAAAATGCCTTTTCCAAGTGTATTTATCAGCACTTGTACAGTATTCAGAAAGGTGATTGTAAAAAGTGAACTTGCAAGACACTGATCTTTGAGGGATTTACAAAATTTACCTTTTTTTGTATTAGAACAAGTGCAGAGATCTATTTATTTGGTGACTGGGAAAACAAACTTCTGCACAGAGAAATGTGTTGGCAGTTGAAACTTGATGCTTCAAACTTCCCAGGAATTAAGGAGAGCTTCTGTTGTTTAAGCATTAGAAACACTTATTTAAGGCATTAATTGAAGTTTGTCTTTTATTGGCTGATGCTGGTGGGGAGGTTCACGCTCTATTTCAACTGGCTTCTTAGTTTGGTTCTCTACAGTTCTGAAGCAGTCTGGTTAAGACAAAAGTGCTTAACTGTGGAGTTAATGTTGTTTACATTAAACAGTACTTTGGTTCTGGCTGTCTAATCTGTGATTTTTTGTTTTTTATTGGAATTTTATGTACTGGTCCGGGTTTTGGTCAGAGTTTTACTTTGGTTGGTTCCAAGGATGGAGAACAGCTCCGATATCTAAATTCGGTGGGAGCCAAAGAGGTCGGAGTCGAGGGTTCAAGCTGCAATGAGAACAACTGTCTTCTCCAAAGGTTCTGTTGGAGCAGAGAGTCTAGGAGCTTTTTGTTTCAGCTCAGAAGACGATTAAAGAGCAAAAAAGATGTTTTTGTGACTTGTCAGACTTGGAAAAGGTTGCAGACTCCAGTGAAATCGGCTCAGAAAAAGCAATTTTAAGCAGTCCCTTTAATATAAGTTTATTCTTACTCTCCATAACAGACCTCTGATTGAAACTGTGGCAGATGAAGCATGATTCTTGAAAATGTAGAGGCCCCAAGCACACATGAAGTGTGTAAATCATTCTGGGGCATCTTCTTTCCACACTGTTTGCATTTTCTGAAACCAAGAGGTTTCCCTTCTTGCTTTTGAGACATAATGGCTATAGGGAAAAAAAGAAAGGTAAGTTATATCAAAAAATTGTGCATACACACACATGGGAATGCCCTCTAACTTAAACGGATGCTAACGGATGATGAAGGGGATAGAAGGGGACAACACTTGAGGAGGAAAGAAACGTCCTCCAACTTAAAAGGTCGTTAGTAGAGAAAGGAAGAATTACTGAATAATAAAGGAAAGAGTATCCAAAAAACTAATAGGCTTATAAGAAGGATTGCAAACTTGTAAAAGTATTACAGAAAAAAAACAAAACACTTAGCCCAAAGCTTGCTGGAGAACCATGTCCTTTGCAGAGTGGCAAACAAGATCTGGGGGAGTTGTGGAACTGCATTATGGGCAAGGTAAAATGCCCACGAGCTTTGCTGAAGGCCTTCAGCTTTTGTAAAAGGCTGATATGGATCCGTTGGATCAGATCCGACCCATCAGTGAGAATAAAGGCGAGACTGACATCACATTAATAATTTTTGCCAGTTTTCCATATTATTAGACATATTATATTTTATATCATCTAATCCTGCAGCAGAGTTCATATTTTTATCTTTCAATACTTCATTCTCCGTTACATTTATATTCTTTTCTAGATGTTCATTATCTTCTTTGCTTAACTTATTAACTTCATACTTCTCATTTTTATTAACGTTTTTCTTAACAAAATGTTGTCCTTAATTATTTCACATCTCTTTTTGTGTCATTATTTTTCCATCCTTATTTTTCAATTCTCTTTTTTCTTCTTTTATTAATTTACTTAAATACGTTGCTACCTCTTCTTTTCTTCTTTGTATGCTGTATCTGTTTATATAATAAATGAATTTTATCCCGATTTATAGATTCTTTTCTGTCATAATATTCTTTCATTTCTATTTCTCTAAATACTTCCTGACTTATACCAGTATATTTTTTCTCCTTTTCTCTTGTACACATTCAAGAAAGCATTTTCTATATTTTTCTTTAAAACTAATCTACTATGTAGTCTAATTCTCATAACACTCTCTCATATTGATATGATCTTTCAATAATTTATCATTTTCTTTCCTATTTGATTTTAATTATTTTTCATTTAACCTTTTAATTCCTTTACCTATTTTAATATATTCCTCTTTTTCATTTATATTTAACCATATAGCTAAATGATCAGAAAATCCATTTTGATTTACTCCTTTTTGTATAATTCTTAAACCTTCTGATATTAAGAAATAATCATGTTCTGTTTTAATATAATTATTCCTATACATCTAATGATTCTTTTCCCATAAATATAATTTACCATATCTAATTAACTCCTTTACCACTTTAATGTGACATCCGTTCTTATTTTTTCTTAATTTACGATTAAAGTCACCTACTAGTATGATATTCATGTTTGCACTCGCATAATCCAAAATATTTGAAAACATGGTTTCCCTATCTTTTCTTGTAACATATACATATAGGTTCATAGGTAGGTACTAGGCTATTGGCCCTAGGGCCTATATAAGCCTAGCCAAAAAAGTACCCTGGCTTTTGCCATCCAAGAAAATTATTTTCCTGTGCCACTGTCGAGCAGAGCCATAGAAGTGATCCCCGGGGTGAATTTCCTCCCATCCAGTAATCAAGATTTTTCTTGAAGAGTGCTAATGAGGAGCTTTGTTTGACATAGATAGGTAGTCTGTTCCAGAGTATGGGAAGTCTCTGGCACAGGAATCCATCCCTCCAGCATGTTCTGTTTATTGTGGTGACAAGGTTTAGGTCCCTAGAGCGTGTAGCTCGGAGGGATTGGGATTTCTTTAAGTGGAGCATGTCCAACAGCTCTGGGTTTGACATAGCTTTGTATGTTGGGCAGAGATCGCCTCTGAGTAGGCGATATGTGATGGAGTAAAGCTGGAGTTTTTTGAGACGGTCTGCGTAGGGCATCTGTTTCAGGCCAGTAATCCTCTTTGTGAGGTATTTCTGCAGCCTTTCCAGTTGCTGTAGATGTCTTGTGAGGTACATACCAAAAGGGGCGTTGTACTCTATAATGGGTCTAATGAGTGATGAGTAGAGGGGAACAATGACCTCTTTTTTTTCTGGATGAGAAACCTTTTGTGATGAGGTGTGCCACATAGAAGGATTTCCTGACCACTGTGGCAATGCGATTATCAAAGGAGAGACTACTGTCCACCTGTGCCCCAAAGTCTCTTATCACACTTTCAGTGTTAAGTAGACTACTGCCTATGTGGTAGTTCATGGGTACAGAGTTTTTACCAAAGGGGATGACAATGCACGTTTTGGCATTGAGCTTGAGGCCATGGCTTTGACACCAGGCATCTATCTCATTGAGGCTCTTTTGTAGGCTGTCCACATCGTTAGGAGTTTCGATTATGGCTCCTAGTTTGCAGTCATCTGCGAACTTCGTTAGTCAAAGACCTTCTGTGTTAGCCTGTACTTCAGAGAAGTAGATACCAAACAGGAGAAGACCCAGGACTGAACCCTGTGGTACTCCACTTGTCACTGGTCTGAAGTTGGATTTAGAGTCTGCTACTTTCACAGTGTGGGCTCTGTCAGTATGCCAGTTGGCAACCCATCTTGTGACATAGGGATTTATACCTAGTTTAGTGAGTTTATCTACAATTCCAGAGTGGGGGATGGTGTTGAAAGCCTTGGCGAGATCTAGACAGGCTGTGTGAACCACCTTACCCTCATTTATGGCTTTGGTGACTGCTTCAAAGAAGTCTATCAGTTTTGGGAGACATGATCTGCCTTTTATAAACCCGAACGGTGTGGGGTCCAACTTTGTTTATGAGTTCCATGATGATATGTTCCATGGCCTTGCAGACCAGGCTCGTCAGGATAATGGAGCGGTAGTTCCCAGGGTCTGTCATGGCTCCCCCTTGTGCTATAAGTCTATAAACATTATTTCTCCATCTAATATCCAATACATGAACAGCAACAAGAAAAAAACTTTGAAAAAACAATGCGGCAAACCTAAACCCCTTCTTCCGCTGCCAGAATATCTTTTAAATGGAACCACAAATGTAGTTACGTTGACTTCAAGCAATCCAATAAAAGCTGAAATAGCAGGCACCAGTCAAGCAAAATAAAACTTCTTTTAATCCAAGACAGCAAAGAAATCCAACACAAGCGCTTTCGCCCGTTCGTAACGGGCTTTTTCAAGTGTAATAATCCCACAACCAAGCAGTGCTTTTATATCATTTAAACCCAGCATGGCATTAAACAATTAGTGTAAATTAATTAAATAACTGTTTAGAAATCGACCAATAAATTTAAAAGTCCTGTTAATCATATTAAAAATGATTTTGCCAAGCATTGCATTACATTGCTTCTTCCTTAAAAAATGAGACATTCATTTTAAAATACGTTAAAAAACTTTTTCTAAAAATGATGATGCGCAACTAACATTTAAGTATTCTGTTGCACCCAATGTTAAAACAATTACTAGAATGTTTAAAACATTAACTTCAAACAGTTGGAAATGCATCAATATTTACAACATAAATTAATCTATATATTCAATTGAATGAATTCCACTTTCTTAGAAATATAACAATCTGCTGGTTCAGAAAAAAAACATGACAACATACACACAAGCCATATTCGTATAATATATGATATAATATAATGTAAAATCAGATTTTAAATAAATACAATATTAATTATGCAATATAAAAATCTATCTTATTAAAAATGTATTTGTTATAAAAATCATGTACTAACTAATCTATAAAATACTACTTCATTCCAAACATCAATTGCAAATGTTGAAAATGCATGTCAAAAGTCTTACTATAACTTATTCCTTTTAGCTTTTAGGATACTAGTCACACTAATCCCCTCATTCAAACCTGGACACTTAGTTGCATTTAGTTTCAATTGCCACATGAATTCTTTTATATTGAGAGCAGTTTCCCAATCCCCTCCTCTCAAGTCCTGGGTTACCTTGTCCAGTATAAAAAACCTAATAGACATATTTGCACAGTTCAAAGAATGTTTAAAGAAAGCATTAGTTTCTTTTTTTGTTTTCACATCATTTATGTGCTCATATATTCTGCGTTTCAGCTCCCTTTCCATTTTTCCCACATAAAATTATGGGCAATTTTGACAAAATCCTAGATAAACAACCCTCGATGAGTTACAGGAAAAGTGATGTTAAAATGTTAATGTAATATTACGAGAAGCAATATACACCTGTTCACTATTACAAATAAATGAACATTGATGGCATCTGCCACATGGAAAGGTTTCTTTCCTTTTAACCATGACATTCTCTTGAATTTTGTCTTTACTGTGCATATTTTGCTCAAATATACCCTTTAGGTTAATATTTCTTTTCCTAATAAAAGAAACTTTACTTGGAAGAATATTTGTGAATTCGTCCTGCATGGAAACAATTGTCCATAGGTTCTTTATACTGTTTTCAATGAAACCTGCATCCTGGGAATATGTATATACAAAGTTGTTATGTATCTCATAATCTAAAGCATCCTGCCTCTTAGGAATAATTGTACCTGTTCCTAACAGTGGAGGAAAGTGCTGGTCCCTTTTCTCGAGAATTTCATTCAATATATTTTGAAAAAAATTAGTGTGGATACCCTCTACTTAAAAATGCCTTTCTAAGAAACTCAACTTCATCCAGAAATGATTCATGGGTACTACACATTCTGGAAGCTCGCACTAATTGTCCCTTAATAATGCCCTTTTTAATATATGGAGGGTGCCCACTATCAAAATGCAAGTACGAATTACAATGTGTGTCCTTCCTAAAAATTTGAGACAAAAAACCTTTTTTATTCAAATTTTTAGTTAATTTTATGTCCAGATAATGTAAAGTCATATCATTTATCTCATAGGTGAAACGTAAGAAATCTGTAGTGTTTGATAAGTAATCCATAAATTTAACAAATTGCTCCCTGGAACCCGACCACAGAATACAAATATCGTCTAAAAATCTTTTGTAAAAACCAATATATTTTCTCCAGTCTGTAGAATGAATAAATTCTACTTCCCATTTATGTAGAACTATATTTGCATACGTTGTGGCGCAGGGGGCCCCCATAGCCACCTCACTCTTCTGTTTAAAAAACTCTCCATTGAAAAATATAAAGTTGTTGTAAAGAATTATTCTCATAAAATCCAGTATTGTGTTAGTTAAACCATTACTAAGCCCAGATTCCTTACTAATTGCTTCACCAAACCAATCCAAACCCTGTTCATGCGGGATACTGGGGAATAATTCCACAATATCTATTGTGACCATATACAAACTGGTATTTTCCATGTCCTGATTTAAGCTAGTTAAGAATTCCCAAGAATCTTTGCAGATATATTCTAAACCCGCTACATAATTTTTTAAATGGAAATCCACGAATTTACTAAATGGTTCTGTTATTCCCCCCGCTCCAGCTACTATTGGACGAAACTTTAAAGGAGCTAGGCCCTTGTGCACCTTGGGGATGCCAAATAAAATTGGTGTTTTTGGTTTGGAAACAAATAAATAGTTATGTACTTTCTCATTAATGAACCCTTGCATTAATAGGTCATATATATGAAATTTGACCTTCCCCAATGCAATGTTTAATTCATTTAATGAAATAGGTTCATAGGTGTTAGTATCTTGTAACATATTGTATATAAAATTCTCATATTCCAGCTGTTGCATCAAGACTATCCCCCCTCCTTTATCGGGTTTCATTACCCTTACACCATCCTTTTTTAGGTTATATATTATAACTTGCAGTCTATGAGGAAAATTAGGGGGGTGCATATCTTGCTTTTTTCCAAGATTTTCCCTCAGGACTTTCTCAATAAGTTCCTCAAACATTTTTAGCTTGGGATGAGTGGGAGGGTTGAAGATGCTGCTTCTAGAAAGTGTATGATCATGTGCCCCTTGATTTTTAAAAATCACTGCTAAATTCAAGTTCCTTACAAACAACTTTAACTCAATTAACAGTTTAGGAAGATAGCTTACCCTGTGGGGGACATATTGGAGCCCTTTAGTAAATAATTCAAAAAAGGTCTCTGTGATCTCCATATCCGTATAGTTATAAATAGTAAAGTTGTTCAAACTATTAATGTAACAGATTCCTACTTCACTCATCACCACCGAGCATTTAATGTCATTACCTATTGAATTATTTTTACCACTCAACGTCTTTTCACCCAAGCATTCTGCTGGTATTGATTTGATTTTACCCGTGGTCTGCCCTGGGGAATTTGAAAACCCTGCTGGCCATTGTTAGCACCTTTTTGTGCTAACCTTTCACTTCTCCTGGGCATATCAGAGTAATCATAACCATCATTTAGACCTTGTGCTTCCATAGTCCCTACTTCATCATGATTTATATTTTTCTTAACACCTATAGCTGGGTATGCTCTGCCTTCTCTATATTCAATGAGGTCTCTTTCCAGTTTTTGGCCTTTCTATCTAGAACCTTAAAACAATGTTCATCAACTTATTTGAATGTGTCATTATATTTTTTCTTGTAGCCTGTAAATTTGTCATCCTTAATAATACTATCATGCAAAACATTCAATTCATTTAAAATGCAATTACCCTTGCTGGTGTAGTCATCTATCATTAATTTTAACATTTCTATATCAGTTTTATTAAACAACTCCGTTAACTGGGAGTGTAGAGCTGAACCAGAATGTGCATTATTCGGATACCTAAAACAGCGTAATCCCTTAGGCACACGCTCCACTTGTATACATTCTCTTAAATAATTAATTTCTAATTGTGAATTTTTATACGCATATAATTTGTTTTTAAAGGTTTCAAACTTATTCTCCAGCTGTTCGAATTGAACATTAAAAGTACCTGTTTTAAAGCGAGGTTGCTGTTCAGTCCAAGCTTTAAAATTAAAGCTATTGTCCAAGTAAGAAAAATCATTTCTATTAGTCCGTGAATTGGTTACAGGAGAAACAGAAGGATGGTCCACAATAACCGGGTCTTTAGACGATGTAATAGTTTTCAAATCTCTACTCTGTTCGCCGTTCCGCTCTTTTTCTTTACCTTGTTGCTGATTACAGGGGAATCCAGAGCTATTAGAACCATTGGCGTTCATTAAAGTGTTATTCAGCTGAGTCAAAAGAGCCAAAACTTGATTCAGCTCCTTCCTCGTCACCGGCGTGTCATCCGGTTCCTCCATAAGCAAAAGGGGTGTGTCAGCAAAGACAGGAGAGGATAGGTCTTCCGCCATCAATTAGACCAACCAATGAACAGCAACAAGAAAAAAACTTTGAAAAAACAATGCGGCAAACCTAAACCCCTTCTTCCGCTGCCAGAATATCTTTTAAATGGAACCACAAATGTAGTTATGTTGACTTCAAGCAATCCAATAAAAGCTGAAATAGCAGGCACCAGTCAAGCAAAATAAAACTTCTTTTAATCCAAGACAGCAAAGAAATCCAACACAAGCGCTTTCGCCCGTTCGTAACGGGCTTTTTCAAGTGTAATAATCCCACAACCAAGCAGTGCTTTTATATCATTTAAACCCAGCATGGCATTAAACAATTAGTGCAAATTAATGAAATAATTGTTTAGAAATCAACCAATAAATTTAAAAGTCCTGTTAATCATATTAAAAATGATTTTGCCAAGCAAAAGTGGTACTCCACTTGTCACTGGTCTGAAGTTGGATTTAGAGTCTGCTACTTTCACAGTGTGGGTTCTGCCAGTATGCCAGTTGGCAACCCATCTTGTGACATAGGGATTTATACCTAGTTTAGTGAGTTTACCTACAATTCCAGAGTGGGGGATGGTGTTGAAAGCCTTGGCGAGATCTAGACAGGCTGTGTGAACCACCTTACCCTCATTTATGGCTTTGGTGACTGCTTCAAAGAAGTCTATCAGTTTTGGGAGACATGATCTGCCTTTTATAAACCCGAACTGTGTGGGGTCCAAAGTTTGGAGATTACCAATGTCTTTGTTTATGAGTTCCATGATGATACGTTCCATGGCCTTGCAGACCAGGCTCGTCAGGCTAATGGAGCGGCAGTTCCCAGGGTCTGTCATGGCTCCCCCCTTGTGCTACAAGTCTATAAACATTATTTCTCCATCTAATATCCAATACAGTTATATGTCCTATTTCAACAATAGCTACATCTAAAATTTTAACATCCTCTTGACACAACATACATAATCCAGAACACGTTTCTTTTCCTATGCTCCAAATGATAGATCCATTCCATAATTTTTCTGTTTGTATCGTTTTACTTTCTGTTAACAGTCTATCATCTAATATTACATTCATATTTAACTTTGTACACCACTATAATATACCTAACCTTTTTTTAATGTTTTTCATACTATTCACATTATCTTCATATTCTTATGAAAATTATGTTATATTCTCATCATTTACCTTTGTCTCTTTTTGAATATACCCTTCATTTTCCTTCTTTCTTTTTTATACTCTTCTTCCTATAGATTTTTTCTTTCTCCTTGCTACTTGCCAATTTACCTCTTCTTCACCACTTGTTCAACTATTTTCTTTATTTTCTTGTTCTACAATATATTCTGCTTTGTCATTGGCTTCATGCTGTGTTATTTTCTCTTGTATCGCTATTTCTTCATGTTCTGTATTATGTATAACTTCTTTATGAACTATTTTGGCATCATTTTCATATTCTGACCATGCATATCCAGTACGACCACATTTTTTGTGCACTTTAAATCGCATTTCTTTGCATCATGACCCGTCTTACCACATATAAAACATTTTCTTTTAATAAAATCACATCAAATGGTCATCTTTCCCACAAAAGAGACATGTTTCTTGGTTACCCCTTACATTTTGCATACTTTTCTTCACCTTGCTTCACAGTTTATGCATACGATCTATTTTTTGGACTTCTTCCGTTTTCCCTCCTTCAACTTCTCCCTCAATCTTTTCCATTATTTCACTCCACAATACCACAGTTTCAATATCTGGCTCACTTTGATTCAATACAGCCACTAAATAATCATCCCGCAACCCGCCAGACTGGAGGGTTGTAACAATACATCCATTATGCTGCTCTGTTTCACTTGAACAACCCATTTTGAAATAAAGCCTCCGAATTGGGGGTCATCTGTTCCGGTACATGCACCTGCTCCTCTCTCTTCCTCTCCTCTGATATTTTTTCAGTCTCCAAAATTTCAATATTAACTTTGCCATCTGGCAGCGATTCTGCCATCGCCAAACTTTTTTCAGCCACAACAACTTTCACTCTATCCTTGCTCTGGACTACATCCTCCATGGCTCTGCTGTCTCTCCGGGTGGCCTTCGCACCTGGAACGGAGACAGAGAACAGATGTGCCACCTCCAATTTCATCTCCCTATGCCGAAGTATAGGGGAAGTTCCCCAATGCCCTAGCCAAATTTCGTTTAACAGTATAAATACCACCTGGGGGTCACCCTGAAAACAGGCTACTAGCCTAGTGGGATTAACCTAGTCAACAAAGGATATGGTCTTTGTCTTTCCCAGAGACAATAGCTTCTGGGTCCTCAAACTTTTCACAGTAGCCTAAGTTGGAGTTCCCACCTTCAAACAATTCCAGGACTGAGCTTGTGTGTGGCCTCACATAGGAGACAGCATGAGATAGCCACACGGCTGAAAGGTGACAGGTAATGACCATCACAGGAATCCCTGCTAAAGGTGGTATGCAGATGAGAGTCCGGTAACAGGATCAGCAATGCCATTAGACCATTTTTCCTAAGAATGCACTCCTGTTTCGGTGATACAGGCTCTTGCCAGACGCAAAAGTCTGTGGCACGTAAACCCTGCACAGCGAACACTGGCATGCCTCCTAGAACTTCTCCCAACCTTGGCAGTCAGACTGTGCTGGGTTGCGGGACAGACCATAAGAAAGTATTCTGTCTCAAATACCCATGGCTAGAGGACTCTTGTGACCACACTGCAGGATCAGACCAGCAGACAGAGATGCAGCTGAGCAACTAGGTACTGAACAGTGCCCTACATCTTTTAACTCCCTCAGTGGTGTACCAATTCCAGGCCCATTGCTCTCTGCTGGAGTAGAATATGGATTTAGGGCTGAACCCTCACTAGTTGATGAGCTTTTCACATGTAAAGAATAGAAGGTCATTTTACCAAGGGTTTCAGCTACAGGATTATTATGTTGTAGATGTTTCTTCTGAAACCTGGGACTGCAAGGGAAACCATCTCACCAATCTCTGGATGAGATGGCTTCAGTCATAGTCATTCTCTTGGTACAGAGGCAAGCCAAACATTTTTACTCACTAGAATCTCTGGGTTGCAGGGCTTAAACACTGGTACTTATGGTAATGTTTCAAACATATTCTTCACAGAGGCAGTATAGGCAAGGTTAGCATGGGTCCTGACCTGTAATCTGACAGCCACATGGAGATGTAGCAGATTTCATTCTAGATAGGAACCTTTCATCAAAGCATATAAAGTTACAGAAATGAACTGGCAGGTTCAGAGGTTCGGTGCAGTTATGTAGCTAAATACACTTACACCAGGCATGTAACCCAAACAAAGTGAGCTGCTGAGAAAAAAATTGCCAACCTATTGTAGGCAGAGAGGATGATCTGTATTGGTGACACATCAAGGAGAATCCAGGACAGTGAACTTTACTAAAGAAAAAGTACAGATTTGTACCTACCATAAATGTAGATGTTCGAGTGTATACACTGCTGCAGTCATTACACTTGGGTTATCCTGCCGTCAGGCGGTTCCCCCAGTCGGCCTGAGTTCCAAAGTCTTGGTCCGGCGTCGGTTGCTGTCGCCTCCTCCCTGACGTCAGTGCGACAGGGGTATATAAGATGCAGCCGACGCCATTTTCTTCAGTTTTTCTTGCCCCAGATGTCAGGTGCCCCCAAATAGGTAGGCAATTCAAATTGCTAATAAAACATACATAAGAAAAGCAAACAACTTTCAGCTACCAGCAAATACTCCCCATAGGTAGTAAAGGGTAGAGGACATAGGTACGTACCAGCATGCAAGAGGGGAAGGAGGGAGGGTAACCTGGACTGCAGCAGTGTATACACTCGAACATCTACATTTATGGTAGGTACAAAACTGTACTATGTTCGTGTTACACTGCTGCAATCATTACACTTGGGTAGAATCCCAAAGCTGAGGTAGGGTGGCTGGTTCTATAAGGCATTAGGGGTGGCTATAAGGCCCTGCAGCACTGCAGTGGCAAAGCCAGCTCTGGATTTAGAGTATAGAGGCAGATGGTAATGTTTGGTGAAGGTATGCACAGAACTCCAAGTTGCTGCTTCCAAAATATCCTTGGTAGGTACTTCTCTGAGGTAGGCAGTTGAAGTGGCTGTTGCCCTGGTGGAGTGAGATCTAATGCTGCTAGGTACAGGTTTCCCATGGTGTGTATAGCAGAAACGTATACAATGTCCTATCCATTTTGAAATAGTCTGTTTTGAAATGGCTTTTCCCTGTGCTCCTGCAGCATATGCTACCAATAATTGCTCAGATTTTCTGAAAGCTTTGGTTTTGTCCAAGTAGAAGCGTAACTGCCTGTGAATGTCCAAAGAATGCAGTAGTCTCTCCCCTTTATTCTGTGGTTTTGGATAAAAAGTTGGCAAGTGAATAGTTTGGTTTAGAGCCACACTGGATACCACCTTTGGCATAAAAGTAGGGTTAGTTCTTAAAGACACCCTGCCCTGGTGGAAAATGAGGAAAGGTTCCACTGCCATTAGTGCCTGTAATTCTGAAACTCTTTGTGCTGATGTTACTGCAAGGAGAAGAGCAGTTTTCCAAGAGATATATTTTAATTCTGCTGTGTTAGCTGGCTCAAAAGGAGGTAAAGTTAATTTTTTCCAAAACAAAGTTGAGGTCCCAAGTTGGAGTAGGTGCTCTATGGGGCAGTCTTATGTTTTTAGCCCCTCTGAGGTACTGTCTTAGCAAAGGATTAGAGAACATTGGTGGATCTGTGTTGTAATGAGCAGAGATGGCAGAGGCGTGGATCTTGATGGATGAGAAGGAGAGGCCTTTGGTCCAGCATCTCAGTTAAATATTGTAGTATGAGGAATGTTTGGGACAAGAGGGTCAAGGCTGTGAGCCTGGTTCCAGGCACAGAATCTCTTCCATTTATCCGAATAGGCCTTCCTGGTACTAGGCCTTCTGGCCTCCAGAATGACATCCATAACAGCTTTGGAGAGAGGCATTGCTTGCTTGACTAAGGAATCTTACATGCAGCTAGGTTTAAGGTCTTTAGCTGGCTGTGTAGTATCTGAATGTTGTGCTGAGTCAGCAGATGTGGGATTTGAGGCAAACTCCAGGGTGGTCCTTGTGCTAAGTTCTTTAAGATTGGGTACCAGTGCTGGCGTGGCCAGTCTGGTGCAATCAGGATCATCTTTTGCTCTTCTTGCCTGGCTTTTATGAGTACCTTTGGCAGGAGAGGTAGTGGTGGGAAAGCGTATACTTGTAGGTTTTTCCAGCTGAATGAGAGGGCATCCACTTTCCATGCTTGTGGATGGTAACTCCTTGTGCAGTATTTCTGTAGCTGGCAGTTCATTGGGGATGTAAACAGATCTATGTCTGGGCTCCACCATTTTTGTGTTATCATTCTGAATATTTGTGGATTCAATTCCCATTCGTGGGGATCCATGATGTTTCTGCTTAAGTCGTCTGCCAGTGTGTTTTTCTCTCCTGGCAGGAACTGCGCTTGCAGGTGAACTTGATAGTTTAGAGCTGTGCTCCACAAGGTCATGGCTTGTCTGCAGAGGGGGTAGGAGTGAGTGCCCCTTTGCTTGTTTATGTACCACATAACTGTGGTGTTGTCTGTCTTTAGTAGTAGTTTTCTTGGATGCAACAGGTCCTTGAAAGCTATAAGGGCATTTTGTACAGCTAACATCTCTTTTTGATTGATGTGAAGATGCCTTTGCTCTGCGGGCCACTTGCCCTGAATACATCTGCCTGCCATGTGTGCTCCCCAAGCATAATCAGATGCATCTGTTGTCAGTGTTTGCCTGGCTGTGGGTTGAGTAAAAGGCTGTCCCTTGTTGAGGTGACACGCTTGAGCCCACCATCGAAACTCCTGTTGAAGGCAAGGAATTAGTGGTATAACTGTTTCCAAACTTTTACAGTGTTGAGACCATACATTGTTTAGGTACCATTGTAATTTCCTCATATGCAGTCTGGCATATGGAATTAGTAGTATGCAAGATGCCATGTAACCCAAGGCCTGCAGAATATTTCTTGCAGGGAGTTGGGTCTTTGTTGCCATCAATTGAAAGTATTGAGTCAGTTGTCCTTGCTTGTCTGGCGTGAGATAAGCCATCTGGACCATTATGTTCAAGCTGGCACCCAGGAATATTATCTCTTGTGAGGGCACTAGTTTTGATTTCTTTTCATTTACTGTGTACCCCAGGCAACTTAATAACCTTTTTACAAATGCCAGATGCTTTAGAAGAATGTCCTTGCTCTCTGCTTGAATCAGGCAGTTGTCCAGGTACGGATAAATTTGAATTCCTTTCTGTCTGCAAAATGCAATTACTGGTGCCAGGCACTTTGTGAAGACCCTGGGCGCAGTAGATAAGCCAAAGGGCAGTGCAGAGAATTGATAGTGCATTGAACCAGCTATGAATCTGAGGTATCTTCTGCAGTTTTGTCTGATAGGGACATGCAGGTATGCCTCCTTGAGGTTCAAGGTCATGAGCCAAGCTTTCTTGTCCAGCATGGGAAGAAGCTGCTGTAGTGTCAACATTCTGAATTTCGGAACATCCAGGTAAGTGTTTAGAGAAGAAAGATCCAGAATGGGCCTCCAGACTTTGTCCTTTCTGGGAACCAGAAAGAGTCTTGAGTAAAATCCTTGCCCTTGCTCCTGTGGTGGTACATTTTGAATAACTCTCATATCCATGAGTGCTGCAATTTGTCCAGTTTTCCTCCCAAGCGGGCTGCCAAGAGAGAGACGTTTGGCAGCTGTAGTGGGAAGTCATTGGGGCTGCTTTTTATATGGTTGGGGTCTGTCTTCCCCTTCTTTCTGTCCTGATGCAACCCATTGTCGAGGCGTGTAAGGACCTTGTGGTTGACCTCTACCTCTTGGACGTCTGTATCTGCCCCTTTGAGGTCTGTCTGCAACTGGAAAGGACCACTTCTTAGTTGGCCAATTTCTGCTAAATCGTGGAGGCTGAACCTGTAAGAAATCCTTCATCGTTTGCATAGATTTTGCCTTATCCTCCATTTTCTTTAATACCTCTTCTGCCTTAACTCCAAATAACACATCCTGCTGCAAAGGTGCATCCAATAATTTTGCTTTAACATGATCTGGTAAAGTATGTTCTTTTAACCAAGCATGTCTTCTAATGACAGAGCCTGTAACTGTTGCTCTACAGGAGGCCTCTAAAGAATCAAAACCACATTGCAAAGTATGTTTTCCCACTTGTTCAGCTGCATGCAATAAATCCTGCATTTCTTTAGAATTAGGAGGATCGGAATCTGGAAGCATTTTTTTGTTTCAACTGAGAAATCAAAAATTGCTGATATTTCAGCATGTGAAACTGGCAATTTAAGGCTCTCATTGCTAAAGTTGCAGACGTATATACTTTCTTTCCCCATCTGTCTAATGCTCTGGAATCTCTGTCAGAGGGGACTGGATTCTTGGCTGATGAGGCCTTAACCCCTTTGGGTCCCTGAGAAATAGTTTCAGGGTCAGCAACAGGGCTTTTATACAGAAATTTGTGAGAGTCAGGGACTCTGTAGTATCTGTCAGGTTTAACTGGGGCTGGAGGTAAGGAATCAGGATTTAAGCTGGATTCAGTATACACATCATCCACAATATCTAACACTGGCGGAATACCAAGGGGTCTGTGTTGAGGTAATAAAAGGAAGTCTCTGAGCCTTTTCTTGGATTCTGATTAATCCTGGCCTTTCCAATGGAGATGCTCCCTCATGGTATGTAAGGTTTCCCCAAAAGAGTAGTCCTCAGGCAGAGAGGCTGATGGAATTGACTCCTCAGCATCAGAATCCTCATAAGGGGGTAAAGAATATCCTAGGTCTGAGGATAAATCTGAAGAGATGGAGACCCGGTCGGATGAGTCATAGTCTGCATCCTGTCTAGGCCTTTTATCAGGAGGGGGATGGGAACCCCTGATCAGAGTGATTAGGTCTTCGGTCATTTTGAGCATTTGTTTCTTAGGCATGGAGGCCTGTCCTGGAGAATGCTGTATTTGTTTGTTCTTAAAGGAGGCTTAGACTTAGCAGAGGGTTTAATGCTTAATGCTTAACTGAGTAGGTCTGAAAACACCCTCTGAAGCTGCGGGTAGCTCAGCTACTCCGGATCCCTCTGAAGGGTTAGTTTCGGTAGGCTGAATAACTTGTGCGTCCTCGACTGCATCTTATATACCCCTGTCGCACTGACGTCAGGGAGGAGGCGACAGCAACCGACGCCAGACCAAGACTTTGGAACTTAGGCCGACTGGGGGAACCGCCTGATGGCAGGATAACCCAAGTGTAATGACTGCAGCAGTGTAACACGATGAACATCTCCAAAGTTTCTCTATAGAGTTGAGCTTAGCAAGTCAGAATGACAAATATTCCCAAAGTACTAGTTACAGACAGAAATCTGACTATTTCAAAAAGAACAACTTTGTCTAGATAAGAAGTGTTGCAGAATCGGAATTGCCTAGACATGGCAAGGCCTTGCTGTGTCTAATAATGGTGGCTGCCAAAAAAAGCAATTACTAGAAAGTGGAAATCAAAATATAAACCAACTATACTGGAAGTAGTGAATATAGTAACAGAGATAAAACAACTGGAATTGAGATCTTTAGAAAAGAGTAATAGCAAACTACATAGGAAAAATAGGAATTGTAGGAACAATACATACAAGGATGGAATGAGGCCTAAAAGGCAGCAGGACTTAAATGAGATATGCAATGTTTGAGTGAGAAAGATTGGGTAGATTATAAGTGATGTATAATATTTGCAATTGGGAGTGTGTCAGTATGGTTTGTGATGTAAAATGCTTGTGACTAGGATTGTGTTGTTGGCTTGTTTTAATTTTTATTAATGTATGATTGCTTATGGAGTACGTGTTGTTTAATGAAGATGTTTCTTCTTTAAAAAAATTAGGAATTGAATAATTTATGTAATATTGCTTAGGTTATATGATATATAGCAATATATGTGAAGTATAATGTTTATGTTAATATAGTTTGATTGCTTTTATATGAATGTAAAGCTGCGGTGGTGCAGCGGTAGCGTTGTCGCCTCACAGCAAGAGGTTCTCCCGTTCGATTCCCGGCTGAAGCGCCTTCTGTGTGGAGTCTGCATGTCCTCCCTGCAGTCGAGTGGCGTTCGAAAGACATGCGTGAATGGGCGTGCCTTCGTTGAAGGTTGGGCATCGGGCTGGCACCTCGGCACCATAAAAATCGACTGACAATCATTAGTGGACCGGAGTTCCGTTGTGACGACCCTTAACTTGTAAAAACCAAAAGAAAAACAACAACAACTTTTATATGAATGTAAATTTGTTTATGTCACAAAGTGATAATTCAGTAAAGGTGTTTGAAAAAAAATGTCTAGATAAATGCTGTGGGATCTTTTACATCCTATCGAAAAAAAGAGTAGAGGTTACTTTATTTCTACATATTCTGTACAACATTTATATATTGTTTACATTACACTGTACACTTTTGCATTATATATGCCTTAATATTCTTCATTGCTTACCTTGCCCATCCCTTCAGCAACAGTCATCTCTTTATTTCCAGTGTTATTTCATTATCCTTTTTTTAATTATACAGTAAATCTTAACATCTTCATTTCCATAAACAAAAATCTTAACCAATTTATCTATTTCTATTTTAGTTCCTTTGTATTTCCTGGATATCAAGCTAATGTCCATATTCTCAAATCCTTTCCATTTCCAAGTCTTTTTGAAAACATTCCAAAAACTCTTACTTCATTTACAGTTCAAGAAATGAATGTGCTGTTTCTTCAACATTACAAATCCTTTCAAACAGATCATATTTCCTTAACAGGCAGCTTATCCAATGCAAGTCTCCATAAAAAAACCCTACTCTACCTATAAAAAAAAAAGACAAAAGAGACTTGAAATGTTTTAAGTATATCTTTCGCATCGAGTCCTAGATTTCCCCATAGAAATAAAAGTAATTTCTGTACCAACTTTTCCTGTTTTGGCATCATTTAATTCAGTTTTTCATATCTTAATTTTATTTTCATATCCTTTACCTTATGTATTTTCACATTCTGCCACTGTAGTCATCCACCATGAATACTCCCTATCCTTTAACATCTACTTCTCCTCTCTCTACACCCCCTTCCTCCCCATTACTCTCCTCTTCTTTCCCCTCCCTCCCTCAGTCTCTTATTATCACCTACCTCAATATATGAAACTTATATCCACCAAATGTATAAATTAAATTGTTTAAAAATGTCTACTAAACCTTAAAATGTTTTTTTTTTTTTTTTTTACTATGAATCCAAGCATATGTATGTTTCTTTATAGTCTGGATGTTAACTTCAAATAACTCTAACAAATGTTTTTTATGTAATACTTTAACATAAGTAAGGAGCTTTTCTCCCTAGGTCTCTGCTGAAAGTGAGCCCTTGGCTCAGCCAGACCAACCCGGTCAACAAATGTAAAATAAAATAAATAAAATTGTACTTTATTTCTTTCCATGCATAACATTCCTACTACAGTACATTTCATGTACCACTTTAATACCCAAATTAAGTGCATCAATGCCAAAAAACACAGGACTGATTAAATTAAGCCCCCCATTTCTCATTATATGCTGTCTTTTGAATGGATTTAATCCTGAACTCCATAAACAGCAAAACACAAATTCTAATTATTTTTCCATACAACTCGGAAACATATATATACCCCATGAATAAGCTAATTTCCCCAACATGTATGTATGTATGTACGTAGCTGGTTTATTATCATTTGACTGAACATTACTTGACTGAAAATTAAAAGAATTTGACTGAAGACTAATCGACTGAAAGCCCATCTGACTGAAAAACAATTGAGTGAACACCCATTTGATTGAAGCCCATTTCAGTGAATCACAAATTTTTGAAAATATTCAACATAAGAAAATACAACATAAAACAGTGTTTTTGCAGTGGGGTAGTCCCCTGAACCGCCCATGTAAGGGGCTTAGCCACCCCACCCCCTTTAATTATATGCAACTCTACTGCCACACAATCACTTGAGAAAGAAAAAACACAGTGTTGGTGCACATGGGGGTGTAGTGGAGCTTGCCCCCCTGCAAAAACACTATTCTATGTTGTATTTTCTGATGTTTAATATTTTCAATGATTTGTGATTCGGTCAATTGGGCTTTCAATTGGTCTTCAGTCAATTTTTTTCAAACATTTCATTTTCAGTCAAGTACTGTTCAATCAAATGATAGCAAACCTATGTATCTATGCACATATGCTGTTGTCAGTGTCACAAGTAAATACACTAGCCTTTTTTTGCTATTCCTGCAGAAGGATGATACATTGTTAACATTGCAATAATACAAAAAGGCACTATACGGAATACAACTTGAAGAGCAGCCCAGGAATAATTTAAAAATACAAACTCTAACCACACAATAAAAAATAAAATGCTCAACAGGATCACCGCATTTTTCGTCCCCTCCTAGGACTTCATCAGATAAAGAATTTATCTACCCCTCCCATTTTATATTATTTTTAAAACAATTTATCCTCATTAAACAATAAATTACCTACTTTAAAATAATTTAAAATTAAAGGAGCTGCTATTTCCTACCAAATAAAATTCTCGATAAAAAATAAAAATAATAAAATATATTAAATAATTCTATCTAAAGACTAAGCTACCCATGTAATACTTTTACATTCTGCATTAAAATATACCAATTCTTATATTTTCTCCTTCTACATTAAAATTTCCTTCTTGCCATAACCTTTCAATTTTTTGCATTTTTTCATTCCATCTTTTTTCTTTTCTTTTCATTGCACTATCCCCTATAGACTTCATCACCTGAATTTCTGACTCATTGCTAATTTCTTTCTTTCTTCTTCAATCTCAAGTATCATATTTAGTGTTTATTCATCAAAAATTTGATTTACATTTTTTTCTCCAAAGACCAGATCCCCTCACATTGCTGACAATGTTTGTTACAAAACTGTGAGATGTAACTTATCACAAAAATAATTAAATAAAAAACAACTTTGGGTTGTCCTTAGTATTTTACATTCCCATTCTTGCCATTCAACATTATGACATTAGATTACCACATCACATATACGCTGCATTTTGTTCTCTTCAACATTCAGAGTTATCCATACATCCCAAGCACTCATCCACAATTTTCCTTCATTCAACACTTATCTCATGCACTTTATGGCATACATAATCTGTTTTCATCTATGCTTGCAGTTCTAAACTATACCAACATTTTTCTTTAACTAGCATAGTTTAAATTGTTGTAAACACACTTATTCTAAGGGCTTACAAAATATTTTTCACACTCATTTATACAGTGCTCTCTCAACAAAAAATTTCAAAAGTCACTTCACAAAATGATTCAATCCCTAAATGTATTATGGCTCTAACGCTTGTTACTTTAAATTGCAGTGGTGAAACAATACTGTGAAAAAATAAAGTACCAGTTAATGGCTTTTTCTTCATTTTTAGTTTATTACCAACATTCTTCTAAATGCTGACCGCTGTTTCACAGTCTCATGCTGAATATTTTCTCCTTTATTTTGAATCTGATGATTTGTTTACTGCAGCCACTGCTGCATGTCAGTATTTTAGATGCCAAATGTCCTTTGTCTTTCTTTTTCTTGTTCTTTTTCCATACTGCTTGCAGCCTCACACAGAACATACCCTTAAAGCCAGCTACTCCATTAGACAGATGTGCACTGCACCCTCATCATCTCTTCCATTTTCCTTCTCTTTTGTTCCAGTCCCATTACTTTCTACTTCTTTTCTAAGAAACCTCTTGACTGTCGCACTCTACTACATCACCTCACCTTCTCTGGCTCGTTCTCAGATATTAATACCACGGTTGCCAAGCCACCTGAACCCACAACTGTGACATCTGTGTCACCATTCTCCACAGAAACAGCATTTTCTTCCACTACCAAATCCTCCATGTACAATGCACAAGTCCATTACCTTCCATCTCAGGGTGAATTCACGCCTTGACAAGCAGCCCTGTGATACCACTTAGCAGCTCCTAAGAGTAGAAGTTCCATGGTGCCCTGGCCAAATTTCCCCTAATCAGTAGGAGTACCATTTCAGGCCTCCCGTGAAGAGATGGCAATGAATAAGTGAGACTAACTCTGTCAACAAAGAATAAATAAAACTAAATAACGCAACAAAAACTGTACGCAGCATCTGCAATTCCGAAAGTCCTGCTATTTTATTCGCCTTGCATAGCAAAGTGGCAATGTAGATTTACAAGTACACTAGATAAATATCACCACCATCAGAGAAATCTCACACAGGAAACAAGTGCATATGCTATTAATTACCTTTTGGTTTCTGTATTCTCTGGAGTAGCAGGGGGAGGGGCTGTCTGTTCTGCTGCAACAAGTTCAACTTTGCTTTCCTTCTGTTCTGCACTCGTACTGTTAGACTTCACTGTTCCAGTCTGGAATAAAGTGGTTTGTGCCTAAAAAAGAAGTAACATTTTACAAGTATGCTTATGGGCAGCTCAACTCCAGTATATTTATCATTTAGTGCTATTGGACAAGTCTGCCATTAAATTATGTAAATAATCATTGTCTGATGTAAGTTAATGATACAAGTTTCCCTCTTTCTGGCATGCATAACTATACCAATGAACTGGCACAGCTACATCAACTTTATATGATCATTCAGTCTTTATATGTATTGGTAAATCTGACTACATCATCTGAAACCTTAGAAATACATTATTCTTAAAAATTAATGAAAACATGGAACTGTGCAATCAAATATCAAGTAAACTGTGAATGCAATAAACAAAGAGGAAAAACTCCAGAGTATGCAAAAAAAAAAAAAAAAAAAAAAAAAAAAAAAAGATGTGCATGTCTGTGTGTGACTTTCATTAGAAGTTTACATTTCTTGTAATGTAAGGGCGTACTAAACATCCTTGAGATCCTATGCATTTGCTGATGACAGGACTAGAGATGCCAGCTGAGCCTCACTTTTGCTTCTTGAGTTTCTATGGACCTACATTGTTGGGACAGATGAACAATATCAGTGAAACTTGCATGATAAGGTATGTTTGTGTTTCCTGCTGCAGCATGTAGTACTCCATGTTAGAGTGTTGTGAGTGAATACTCCTATAGGCATGGGTAAGTAGATGGCAGTTCTTCAATAATGTCTGTTGCTAAGCTGCTGCAGTGGCACAGAGGAAACAAAGCCCTGACTGCAGCCCAGGTGACCCAGGTGCGACAGAGTGGCAGGGAGGGATGGGTGTTACTATCCCTGCTGGGTGGGTTGTTCCATGAGTTTCTCCTGTGATGATCCCTGATGGAGGTGGTAATAAGGTGGGGACAAGAGCTGCTGAGAAGGTGAGTCAATAAACTGATGTCCCATTGCACTTATACCCCCTCGGACATACCACAAGGGATCAAAGAATGGCCAGGCTCCCAGGATGCCCGGACATTCTGTGTTGGCCCCAGCTCTACTGGAGATGGTCGGGGGGGGGGTTAAGGAAGCGGCTGGCAGGCTCAGCAACATATGTGGAGAGTACTGTACAGGGGGGAGAAAAAACCCTCAAAATGTCTGTTGATGTGTCAGTTGGTGTCACGTCTACATTGCAACTGTATTGGTGCCTCAATGCTAACCTCTCTATGAACTGACATATCACACAAGTTGAGAACTTTGTCGGGGGATGATACGCAGACACAAAGCTCTTTCTTGACTCAGTCTAGTCTTTTATAAACAGCATAAAGCTCTTTTCAACATATTTTTCCAAACTCTGCAGTACTTGCAATCAATATCTAGGAGTCTTACCCATAATTCTTAACTGTATGCTTACTGATCATGTCATAAAATGATCATACATCACTGAGCATACAAATCAGTATGTCATCCTCCCGCACATTACTCCCACCTTTTTATCTAATTTTTATTTAAAGTTGGCCATCTCATCTCATTGGTTCATAGCTACTTACTAGGTTATTGATCTGCGAAGTTCTTAAAAAGCCTAGCCTTACATTCCCATGGTAGTTTTTAGCTTTTGTATTTTGCATACAAAGAATTTGGAGGGGTTGAGCAATGTTATGTTGAGACATTTAGATGTTTACCCTATGTTAACATGTGCACCTTGCCACACTTACTTCTGCTTTTTAAACCCGTCACTCATTCTTTGGCTCCCTCCTTGCCTAATGAGTTCCCACCAATGTTAATTCCTCACATCTCTTTGCATTCTCTCTCAAATCATTTGAAGTCCACAGTATTGCACTCTCACATTTCTTTCCTAGTTGTCCTCTTGATCTTTTCTTCAGAGAAATCAAGTAGCAAACTGTAATGGACATTTCTCAAAGGATCCATCATAACCGCTACCACTGTTTCCACTTTTTATACTGCTAAAGATTATATAAAGCTTACTAGAGTTCTTGGCTGGGGCAGACAGTATTGTTCAACTATGTCTTCCACTTCTTTCTTCTTCCTTAAGTTAGTAAGCTCTAGTGACATCAAAATGCATTTCACTAGCATTATCCAGCTGACTTTTCGAGGCAGCTATTAATTTCTGTTTACATTTAAATTAACAATTGTTCAACATGTTTATATGGTTGCTATTTTAAAGATTTCACCTTAAAGCTTACATGATGGGCCATGTAAATGGGTTGATACTTCACCACTGTCTAATGCAGCTAAAAATATACTACATGTCTGTATACTATTTATTTACATTATGAGAATGCTCATGTTTCTCTAAATATCTCAATCAGCAAGCAACACAAAATAAACTCCTTAATTTCATCTGAAACCTCACTGATATCAAAATACTTCTGCACGTGTACCTTGAGTGGTTACTGAGGTACTGCAAGCTGTTTATGACACATTACAAATAAAACTATTTATGTTTAAGACTTAGAATCTAATGAATGACATTGTAATGATTAAACTATGGTGAAAAGTTTACCATTTACACTTCTTTGTAAACACTTATGGCTCTATGGATAACACTTGCTTAAACTCTGAGAATATAACCTGATCGAGTCAAAAGGCTCAGAATACAACCATTGCAAGCTAGAGTGCAAACTTCCACAGCTTCACTGGAGGGAATGAGTTCATTAAAGTGGGCTTCTCATACTTCATTGCTGATAGATTAAGTTTCTCCATAACTACAGAACTTATACTTCCCAACATTTCAGTTCTGCTTTTGAGTTTATCCTTTATTCCTCTTGCATGTAATGGTTTACATACTACAGCGAGCCAGCAGAGATCCTAAGACTTTCTTTCCAGCTCTACGGTCAACTTCTTCATTAAAACCTTATCCTCAATTTCTTTCTCTATACACCTTACCTTCCCAAATATATTTAGTATGCCACTCAAAGGTTGTGGTGTCAGTGTTAATTGAATACAATTCAAACATTGATAAAACAGCACTTAAACAGCAGATAAAAGGAAACTCTTTTTATCAAATACCAAAGACATGTCAAGTGTTCACATTTGGTGTGTGAACAAATCAATGCATACTAGAAGCTAGCCCTTCAAGAATAGTAAATTTTCATTGAATGTACAATAAATTAATGATGTGAAAGCAATGCAATACAAATGATCTGACAAAATGCCGAACACCAAAGGTTCTGTTTTTAGTTAAATAAAAATATTATTTTTTATCAGCTGCATATTATCTTCTTCTTCGTATTTGTATTTTTCCAGACATATACTATTGCCAGCACTTCCCCTCTTCATTTTTCTTGCCTGTAGTAAAACCCCTCAAATCAAGATCTCATCATATTTTTATTTTTATATTGGCCTAAACACATACTTTTGTTCTACTGTTATTGCATACAATTTTAATTTAAAAATATCACAGTTATAAATAACAGGCTTAAATAAATATTTCATTTTAACATATTCCTTACAATGTTTTTACCATGGCTTCATTACTAGTGTTTCCATCTATAACAACCACAAATACCTGACTTACTGCATACTGCATCTTCTTTCATTCTTAATTACATACTTTCTTCTTTTGACCTCCATTCTTTACTGCCCCTCCCAAAACAGTGCTCCTGTTTTTCCTCCTCGCTCTCTGGCAACTTTTTTTTTCCTCCTGCCATTTTAGTACACATAATCCAGACAGTTAATACAGTGTTCCTGATGGTTTTCAGCATCTGCTTACTTTGCATAATCTGGATCTGGTGCAGGCAAACCACAACAAGCAACCTCTAATCTTGTGCACTCTCCTACTTTTCTATCACCTCACATCCTTTTTCTCCATATAAGACAATATGCATCCATTGAAATACCTCAGTCTGTCTTCTAACTGCACATAGCACCAGCAGCATGTAGAATAGTGCAGATTTTCTGGCTTTCCTTCCATCTTCTTTCATTACCTCTAAAGATTAATATGTCTGATGATTTGACACCACAAGCAAAAATGTATTGGCCATCCATTAACTTGATGGCTGCCTTTAGGTTGTATATTCTGCTCTGTAAAAATATAGTCCAAGCACTGCCTGTACCTCATACCAAGCCTTTACTTCCCAACCCAACCCCTTTTTAACAAAGATGAAAGTTATGTGCTTACCACAGCAAAAGAAAATAAACCTTGGACAAGTGTAGGAGGAACAAAGCCATACCTACAAAAAAAACCCTGATCATCTAAACAGGCAGCTAAGAGGATTAATTAAAACTTCAAAGGCTAAAGTTGTAGAAAAACAGCTTCTCAGGCAAAGGACAACCACAAAAATTTCTATAGCTATGTCCATAACCTCAAAGGAAATGCACAACAAAGTGAAGAACTTATTGTAAATGGCATCATCCACACTGAACTGGAGGCAATTGCCAACCTTTTGGCTGACTGGTTCAGCTCAACCTCCCCTTGATAGTCCAAAGAAAATACCATACAACCCCCCCCCCAACCATTACTAGAGAACAGATCACCAATGCACTTTCCAAGGCTAAAAACACTGCATCTATGGGCCGCAATAGCATCCTGGGATGTTTAATAAAAAGCATGAAGCATGACCTCTCTGGTCCACTTTTCAACTGGAGCCTTCAATTCAGGCTTTGTGCCGAATGAATGGACGATAGCTGCAGTCATACCCCTGCAAAAAGGAGGTCCAACCACTGATCCAAGTAACTATAGGCCCCAAAGCCTTATCAGCCTCGTATGCAATGCCATGGAAAGAATCATCATGGACATGGTAAATGAAGACATAGGTAACCTGCAAATGCTGGATCCATCACAGCTTGGCTTGTTAAAGGAAGGCGATGCCTATTAAATCTGGTGGACATTTTTGAAAGGGTCACCAAAGCAGTGGATGAAGGTAAGACTGTGCACACAGCTTACCTCGACCTGGCCAAGGCTTTTGATACAATACCCAACCCAGGCCATTATAGACACGCTCACTAATTTAGGTATAAACCCTTTTATCACTCGCTGGATAGTCAACTGGCTCACTGATAAGACCCAGTAGGTCAAAATAGGTGAAGCCACCTCCACCTAGAGGCCAGTCACTAGAGAAGTCCACCAGGGCTCGGTACTGACCTGCTCCTTTTTCGCATCTATTTCTCTGAAATGGAAGCAAGTGCTGAAGGTTTATAGCGGACAGATTCCAAGATGGTGGCTATCATCAAATCTCCTGCAGACAGTAGCACTCTTCAAGAAGGTCTATCTCTGACTGACAAATGGTGCCAAAGCAATAGTCAAGTCAATGATAAGAAATGCATAATTGCACCCTTTCAGAAGTCAACCATCCCAGCTAATTACCATGTTGATAATACACCCCTAAGAGATGACCCAGTAGTCAGGAATCTGGGTACACATGTACACAGTAGCCTTAACTTCAACCACCATGTGGACACAGTGGTGAGGAAATCCTTTTATGTTGTGCAACTTATAAGTAAGTAAGGGCACGGCATCAAGGTCCAAAGAGGTCACTATTACACTGTACTCCACCCTTATCAGACCAGAGTACAATGCTCCCTTTGATATGTACTTGACCAACACATGCAGCAACTAGAGTGAGCTCAGAAGTTCCCTACAAAAAGAATACAAGGGGTAACAAACCTGCCTTAAAACCCTTTCCCTCTACTCAGTATCCTATAGATTGTTGAGGGGAGAGCTATGCCTGGCTTACAAGGCAACCACAAACCCCAGCCTTATGAATCTCCTACCTATTCATAAGTTAAAGAGTACAGAAATACAACGTCTAGGGACCTGAATTTTGCCCGTCACTCAAACAGAACATGTTGGGGAGACAGATATGTGTTCCAGAGACTGTCCCTCCTATAGGTTCATACTAGGCTATCTCCCTAGGGCATTTATAAGCCTAGCCAGAGTGTGTTTGGCTTTCGCTACCCATTTTAAATTAATTTTGCTATGCCCTTTTTCGAGGTTAGTATACTGTGCCTCTGTCTAACAGTGACACAGAAGTGATACCCGGGGTAAACCTACGATCTCCTATCCACTCAAGATTCCTCTTGAAGAGAGTCAATGAGGGACTCTGCCTAACTTGGACTGGGATTTTATTCCAGAGTGAAGGGAGCCTCTGGGTTATGAATCTGTCCCTCCAGCATGTCCTATTTATTTCAGTGCTGAGGTTCAAGTCTCTTGAGCGCGTAGCTCAATGGGATTTGGATTTTCTGAGGTGCAGCATGTCCATTAATTCCGGGTTGGACATGGCTTTATACGTCAGGCACAGATCGCCTCTGAGCAGGCGGTATGCCACTGAGTAGAGCTGGAGTTTCTTTAACCGGGCAGCATATGGCATCTGTTTGAGCCCTTTGATCCTCTTGGTGAGGTACTTTTGGGGTCTTTCCAGTTGCTGCAGGTGTCTGGTAAGGTACATCCCAAAAGGGGCATTGTACTCAATTATGGGCCTGATGAGGGATGAGTAAAGAGGCACGATGACCTCCCCTGATCTAGATGTGAATCCCTTCATGATTAGGTGGGCTATATAAAATGTTTTTCTAACCACTTTGGCCACGTGGTTGTCAAATGAGAGATTGCTATCAACTTGGGTCCCCAGGTCCCTAATTACTTCTTCTGTACTTAATGGATTACCACCTATGTGGTAATTTGTGGGCACTTTGTTTTTGCCAAAGGGGATGACTATACACTTTTTGGCATTTAGCTTGAGGCCATGGCTCTGGCACCAGTTGTCTGTTTCTATGAGGCCCTTTTGGAGGATGCTTGTGTCGGCTGATGAGTCGATTATGGCGCCCAGTTTGCAGTCATCTGCGAACTTGGTCAGCCACAGTCCATCCGTGTTGGCCTGTACCTCCGAGAAATATATGCCGAACAAGAGAGGTCCCAGGACTGAGCCTTGTGGGACGCCACTTGTAACTGGTTTGGAGTCTGACATGGCTCCAGCAATTCTAACCATGTGGGTTCTGTCCTTGAGCCAGTTTGCAACCCATCTAGTGACATAGGAGTTTATATTTAAGCTGGTGAGCTTATCTATAATGCCCGAGTGGGGTATTGTATTGAAGGCTTTTACGAGGTCCAGGTAGGCTGTGTGGACCACCTTCCCCTCGTCAATAGCCTTGGTGACCGTTTCAAAGAAATCAACCAGGTTTAAGAGGCAGGATCTGCCCTTAACAAAGCCGAACTGGGTAGGATCCAGTGTCTGTAGGTCCCCAATATCTTTATTTATGAAGTCCATGATGATCCTTTCCATAGCTTTGAAGACCAAGCTAGTCAGGCTTATGGGGCGATAGTTTCCAGGATCCGTTGAGGCACCACCTTTGTGAAGAGGGACCACTGTTGCTGTACGCCACTCTTTGGGTACATATCCTGTAGTAAGGCTGAGATTGAACAGTAGTTTTATGTTTGGGTTTAGCTCTTTTTGGAGTTCATGTAGGGCACAGCCTGGGACACCGTCTGGTCCCACTGATGCTGTGTTTTTTGCTTTGGAGAGGGCAGCTCTTACCTGAGCATCTGAGATGTCAGGGGGGCAGCACTCTGCTGGGATAGATATTTGCCCTTTTGGTGGGGAGGGGGGGGGAGAAGTTTGCGCTGAACCTGTCAGCTAGGATGTTGGCAATGTCTGTGGGTTCGGTGCATTTTTTGTCATTTTGGACTAATTCTGAGCATATCTGGGAATCCCACCCAGGTTCCTAACATAACTAAAGAAAGCCTTGTGATTATCCTTGGTGCCCTGTGCAATTTTTCTCTCGAAGCTGGCCTTAGACGATTTTATGAATGCCCGTAGTTTTTTTGCTAATACTGATCAGAGATGCCTTCCCTTTTTGGGATTTTGCTCTATCTAGCTTCCTCCTTTTATTGTATAGTTTGTTTATGGCTGGGGTCCACCAGACAGGACGTCTGCCTTTGGAGGATTGGGTCTTGGTTTTATTTGGGATTGCATGATCCATGCAATCCTGAAGGTGTTCATAGAATGCGTTTATAAAGGATTCTGCGGTCTGGGCCGTATTTTCCACAGGCCCAGGGGCTTTGAAGGATTCCACCTCGGTTTTGAGGAGTGTGAAATTTGCTTTAGAGAAGTTTTTCACTGTTGTTTTCAGGGCAGGGAGTGGAGTCGGGATGTGAATGGGGAGTGGTAACAAGTTGTTCCATAGCATTTGAGTTTATAAATTCTAGGAACCTTTGGGCTAGGGTGATGGAGCTAGAGTAATGCTCCCAGTCTATGTTTGGGTAGTTGAAGTCACCCAATATAATGGTGTTTGGATAGACCTTCATATTTTCCAGTGTTCTCAGGAAGGCCGAGTGGGGTTCCTGGGTTTGGGAGGGTGGTCTGTAGCAGGCTATAAACTGGAAGGCAGTTTTACCCACTGTTAGTTACACATGGATGGCTTGTGATGCTTCGTGCTGTGCCACCAACCTGGAAGTGTGGGTATCTTTGACGAATATTGATATTCCCCCTCCTTTTGTGGTTCGGTCCAAGTTTTGGGGCCGAAAAGCATGGTATAAGGTATAACCTGGTAGTGCTGGGGTGCTCTCGGGAGCCTTGAACCAGGTTTCTGTTACTGCACAGATATCGATGTTCTCCATGCTAAGGAGAGTTTCAAGTGCATGCATCTTGAGGTTTAGACTTCTGGCGTTGAGTAGCATTACTCTTAGTTTCTTATCCCTTGTGATACCTATGGAGGTGGGTTTGTTTTTTGAGCCTTGCCTAAAAAAGGCACTATGGCGCTAGCAAGAGCCTTTGCCAATATCCGAAAGCCCAGGGGTGACAGGTGCAAGCCGTCCCTAGCGAAGCATCATGGCTTGTCGAGCATGTCATCCCAGGCTGACAGGCATTGGATCTCCTTTGAATGACACCAATACTTAAGCCAATTGTTGAAATTGATCATCTTGTCTTCATATTGTGGCATCATTCTTGGTGAGGGTAAGATGCTACTCATGGTCAGGGTCATACTGGCCTGGGCTACATGCTCAGAGAGCTCCTCTATGTCTCTTTTTATGTAGTCCAGGGAGGTACGTCTCAGGTCATTCACACCAGCATGGACAATGACTGAGTCATATTTGTACTTGCGTTGGAGTGACCTGAGTGCTTGTGTTATGTGGCGGATCCTAGCGCCAGACAGGCAGCTCACTGTGACCTTCTCCTTGTTCGGCCTGATGAGCGGGACGTGAGTGTGCCTGACGATAGAGTCACCTATTACAAGTGTATCAGGTGTGTTGTTTAGCCTTAAGGGCTGTGACTATTCTGCACACTAGCTTTGTGAGCTATGTGTTGCACGTGTTTTGTTTTGGGGTAGCGCTTGTTTGGGTGTCTGCTTTGGAGGTCTCTGCTGCTTAGGCAGATTTTTATTTAGAGCCTCAGAGTATGTTTTTGTGTGTTTATGTGTTTGGTTTGTTGTCGTGGTAGGTCTATGTGAGACTGGAATTGTAGTGAGTGTGGTTTCCCTCTCCTCCTGACTGGTTTCGCCAGTACTTACGAAGCAGGCTTCCTATCCATGTGGAGTTGAGTTCATCTATTACCCAGTTTAAGCACAACCTAGATCAGTGGATGGGGAACAGGACATTTACACCGTGCCTAGCATCCACGTCCCTTATGGACCGACATAGCTTATAAATGCCTGTCCCTAAATGTCCTATTTGGATACAGGACATCATTATTCTTTCAGGAAAACTTGGTTAGGCTTAGAAAGCCCCCCGCCCCCCTGGATTAACCAACCTAGTAACAGTCTACGAATCTATAACGAGAGATCTATGTTGTCTCATTTTTGTCCAGTTCATCCTTTGGGTTGTTGGATCTGACTGAATCTCATCTTAAGGCATTTTCCTAAAGCTATGGATCTGAGGCTCTGACTCCTCCCATACCCATAATTCCCTCCTCTCCACTGAAGTACTTATTGAGTTTGCCAGCATATCCCTAAATATAATGTTCATCCTATGACTGAAAGACCTCTAGGTGTCAAGGTTAAGGAACTTGTTACGACCAACAATAAGGTACAAAAAAGGGACGTTATATACTCTCCATAATGTTCCATCTGTGCTGTCCATTTTCATTCTTCCTCAACAAGTGGGTTTGAATTTGACTCAGCAGCTTTTTACAGCTTGGGGATACTGAAAACTCTCAAGCTCCTCCCTTACCCATAATACTCTAGTCCCCTACCATATGTCAGATTTTGTTTACTGCTCACTTGCTTATTAGAAACTTGGAAACAATCATAATATGAGAAACCAATACCTGGAGCTCAAAGGCAGGAACACTGGTTCCCTTAGTATCTTCTTGTTCTTACATAAGTCACAAAAAAATGGTAGTGGGTCAGAGGGAAGTTGAGGAAGAATGAAACTGGACAACAGAGATGGAACGTTATGGTGAGTACATAACTTCTTTATCTGATGCTGTCAATTTTCATTCATTCCTCAACAAATGGAACAGAGTCCCAGCTACCAGACTCACGGGTGGATTCCAAGGAAGATTATTCCTGAGCACTGCTGATCAGAGGGCTGCTCTTCCCCTAGAAATCAGATCCAAATTGCAATGAGTAATAATGCTATGAGGATTAGGCCAAATTGCAGCAGCACAAATATTGCCCATGGAAGATCTGGATAAAAATACTGCTGAAGTCGCCACAGACCTGGCTGAATGAGCTCTCAAAGGTTTCAGCAAAGATAAACCCAGTTTGTTGTGGACAAAGGAAATGCAATCAATTAGCCACCTGGTTAAAGTTAGTTTGTTAACTGGCTTGCCAAACTTTGATTCGAAAAGGAGACAACTGATCTGATTTTCTGAATTGTTCCATTCTGTGCAAATAGAAACGTAACCGTTTGTGAACGTCTATTCCCCTTGGTTTGATAAATTTGGAAAGAATACCAGAAGAGCGATAGACTGACTGATGTTGGATTCTGACACCACCTTAAGAAGGAAGGATGGGTTGGTTCGTAACAATTCCCCAACTTTATGAAAAATTAAATAAGGATGCTTAGAAGATGAGGCTTGAAGTTCTGAGACTCTTCTAGCAGAGGTTCTCGCTACTAAAAAGATAGATTTCCAGGTGAAAAATTTTAGTTTACACTTTGCTGACTGTTCAAATGGAGACTGTAAAACTTCAAATTCCATGGAGGAGTTGGATCTTTAAAAGGGGGTCTCACAAGAAAGGTACTCCCTTTATAAAGGCCTTACAAAGTTTTGAAGAAGCTAAGGTGGAATTGTTAACTCCTATAAGAAAATTAGAAATGGCAGCTAGTTATACTTTAATAGTCGAGGAACTAGCCCCTTCATTAAAAATTGCAGCCAAAAACTCAAGAACTTTAGGTACTGGTGCTGAAAAAGGGTCAATGTCTTTCTGGTGTGCCCAAAAAACAAATCTTTTCCATTTACTTCAGTAAATCTTCATAGTGAAAGCTTTATGGGAGGATAAAAGAATGTGACCGACAGGGGAGGACAGCCTGGGTTGTCTAGCTATCAATGGAAGGAGAGAAACCATGTGGCCAACTTTAGGACTAAAATGTCCTGGTGAATCATGTCTGTTGGGTGAGACAGGAGGTTTGAAATTGGATCTAGAATACATGGAGGGTGAACTAGATGAGGCCAAAGAAAGAGGAACCCAATCTGACGAGGCCATTAAGGGGCAATGAGGATGGCTTTGCTCTTCAATCAAGATACTTTTTTGAGAAACTTGGGGATTAGAGGGGTTGGGGTAAGCACAGAGGAAGCCTGGGGGCCAATTGTGGTGAAGAGCATCTCTCAGTGATTCCCCTGGTGGGACAATCAGGGCAAAGAACCTGCTGCACTTGTTGTTGACGAGAGATGCAAAGTGGATGCAGCAAGGTTGACCCCACTGGCGGAATATCTTTTCCACAACTGTTATGTTGAGAGACCACTCATGAGGGAATAAAATGGACCTGCTTAACTTGTCTACTATCACATTGGATTTCCCCGGAATGTGCATTGCTATCAGAAATTGCTTGAATGAAATTGCCCACTGCCACACTCCCAGAGCTTCTCGACACAAGGTGTAAGATCTGGTTCTTCTTGTTTGTTGATGTACCAGACCACTGACATGTTATACGTTTCAATCCCAATAGTCCCGGAAGGGAAATATTCTTAATAGGCTTGCAATGCTAGGATGACAGCTCTCATATCCAAGACACTGATGTATGTGTTCTTCAGGGGATTAGGTGCTTTGGATTGTCTTTCTCAATAAATACTCCCCCTCAACCATTTTGGGAAGCAACCATTGTCACTATGGCCTTGGGCTAGGGAAGGATGGAGGAGTGGTCTTGTAAAACCTGATCTGAGTGAATCCACCACAGCAGTTAATTTTTGCATGCCTGCATAATTTTGATCCAGGTGGATAAAGACTGGGGCAGTACTCTCCACCGAGTCATCAGGGTCCACTGAAGGATTCTCATATGGTACCTTGCTAACAGAACTATACCTATTGAAACAGACATTGACCCCAAGGCTTAAGGCTTAGATAATCGAATGGACAGAGAAGAATTCTTAATTATCTTTTTGACCTCTAATCGAATAGTCTGAACCCTTGGTAAGGGAAGGGAATCTATCACTGAAACAATACTGAACAAGGCCCCTGTGAACTCTAATACTTCAGATGGTTCTAGCTGAGATCTGTTGTGACTGATGGTAATTCCTAGGTTAGAACACAGCTACAGTACATTCTGTGCTTTTAAAAGAAGATGCCTGGATGGAGCGGTTATGAGCCAGTCTTCTAGATACAGAAATACCCGGAATCCTTGCAGTCTCAAGTGTGCTGCTACTACTGCCATGCATTTGGTGAACACCCTGGGGGCTGTGGTGAGGCCAAAGGGAAGAGCTCTAAACTGGTAATGACTGGCTCCCAGACAAAAGTGTAGGTATCTTCTGGATCATCTGTTCATTTTTATGTGATAGTATGCATCCTAAAGATCTACTGAACACATCCAGTCGTCCTGGTGCAGGAAGGGCAAAATGGACTGAAATGTGACCATCAGCCATTTTGTGTACTGAACTGATTTGTGCAGAACACGGAGATCCAAAATTAGTCTCCAGTCCCCTGTTTTCTTTCGTACTAAAAAGAATCTTGAGTAGGTTCCGGATTCTTTCTGGACTGGGGCGGGGGGGGGTCTCTTGGATGACTTTTTCTAGCAGCTTTTTTACTTCTTGTGCTGCTTCTTTCCTCTAAGTGGAATGTCGGGAATTTTGTTACATCTTTTGTAAGGTCTAGCCAGGCTCTCTGGTGCAGGGATAGATGACTCCTGACAGCCTTCCAGAGGTGGAAAATCAGGCCTCCTTTCAGGAGCGCTAGTAGATCTGTCAGAGAAAGTGCACCTAGATCCTTGATTCTGTGGGCCTCCTCTACCTCATGAGCAGCGTCTTCCATTGGCGTTCTCCCCTCTGCCCCAAGGGGAAATATCCCCACGTGTATCATGCAAAGGACCCTCGGATTTTTTGAACCACATTTTTTGACCACCTTGCTGATTCCTAAACAAGGTTCTTTGAGAAGTCGAAAAACTTACGTCCACTGCAGACATGGTCTTAACCACAGCTTTTCAACCAACCCCTCCCTTTTACTCCCCCATTCACACTTCCCCCGAACCCACACAAACTATACCAAATTATCTTTTATAAACTACTGTACTCCTTACATACTATTCTCTCTTTTCATATCTATTCCTCCCCTTGTTTCCCTCTTGACAGCACTATCTGCTTAATTGAACACTCTGAACCTTCACTGCATGACCTCTACACCTACCTCAAAAACATACACTGGGCAAATGTTCACGTCATATGAGCCACACATGCTCCAGGGACCTAAACCTTGTCATCACAATGAACAAAATATGCCGGAGGGATAGGTTTCTGACCTAGAGACTTCCCATACTCTGGAATAGACTGCCCATACATGTCAAGCAGAATGTCTCCTTGACCCTCTTCAAAAGGAACCTTGACGACTTGATGGAAGATAGGAAATTTACCCCGGAGATCACGTCAGTCGCCCTGCTAGACAGGGGTCCAGGGAAGTAAATATTGTGGGAAGAAATAGCCAGGGAATTGCTATGGCTAGGCTTGTATAGGCTCTAGGGCCAATAGCCTAGTACCAACCTATGAACTTGTGTTACTTTATCATGTATGTTCTGCAAAACTGTACTGAGTAATTTACTGTCAGTACATTGTCTGTTCATGTCCTTCTTATGAACGTAATTCTCTGTAACAGTAGTGTCAGCTTTTCTCCCTGGGCCTCCGCTGAAAATGAGCTTAGTTCCCAGTCAAGAGTCTCCTGATAAATAAATCATCCTGCTCACACTTGGATAGTGCGTCTTTAACTTTGGGGTCAAATAAAGAACGTCCGTCAAAGGCAGCATTGACAAAGGAGGACTTGAGGTGCTTCGCAAAATCACACAAGCCCATCCAAGCATGTCTCCTAATGGAAATGCCTGAACCTGCAACCCTTGAGGCACCTTCAGCTGCATATGAACTAAGTCTCATGGATGAATTTGAAATGTACTGTACGGTAAGCCAGCTGTGAGGCAACAGAGGTCTCTGCCTCAGAAGTAATGGTCCTGGAGAAGGATTTGGAGAGTTCTTTAATCAAATTCCTCTGAAGTCTGGTTTAGTGCACCAAATAATTCAGTGACCTACGTGCAAAAGTGCTGAACTTCCCAAGTCTGTCCATACACTCCCTGTTAGTGTTGGTGAACAGAGGAACTCTGTTCTGTGGGTTCCTTTTTTGTGGCTACTGCCACGACTATGGCATCTACTAGCATACATCTCAACTGTCCAGATTTTTGCAGAATGCTCAGATTTTTGGCTCAAATTTTTCATCCGATCCTCAGAAAATTTGTGATTTTCTGGCAAAACACAAAGAACTGAAGTTACTAAATAATGACAGACATTTGCATTTCAGGCTTCATTTCCTTCAGAAAATGCATGCTAATGCAAAACATATTATTCTAGCAACTTTCTAAGTTTATAAGAGCAATATTTAAATCTGTCCTTTTTTGGCCCATTGTCCCCCCATATTTTTTGTCTCTGTCCAGATTTCTGGTATTAAGAAGTGGAGAGGTATGTCTACGGGTACTCCTTTATTCCAAAATTCCTTACCTTTTGGTGGTGCCAGGATCCTGTCTGGTCTCTTAGGGATTGGCTGAACAGAGTTGGGGTCCTTCCACGGCCACCTAGAGATCAAATCAATGAGCTCATCGGCAGGTGGAGTCACCCAGGAGGTAGATGGGCCAGACCCAAAGGCTTCCAGGAATACTGATTCTTCTTGAGAAGGATTATGCTTGCTTGAAGATCTGCAGAATGTCTCCAAAGGAGACGGCATCAGGTGTTGACCTTGGGGACCTTTCCCCTAATCGAAATCAGTATCTTCTGCGACAGACTCTTAAGGAGAGTCGAAGTGCCTCCTCTTGCATTTTCTCTTCCTAGGGACTTCTTCTGCGGGATGTTCTGGAGAAGTATTGGAAGACATGAGTATATTCTGCTGGGTAGTCTGGACACTTTGGGCTGGCTGTCCCTGTGCAGTAGATTGCTGAGGCTCAAGGCACAAAGACTTATGAGATTAAGAAGAAGGATCACAAAGGGGGGGGGGAATCATCCTTCCTCTAGAAGCTGAGAAAACTCTTTCCACTACCTCAAAAGCAGAATGCCCTGGAGAAGAGGAGGCCAATGGTGCTGAGAAGACATGCTTCCGGGACATCGGCTTCATGTGACCTGAAGGCAGCCCACCAGAGGCAGAGGTTGGAGCTGAGATGTCCAATGCAGAGGCTGTGAATGGCAAAGATGACTCCAACAACTTTGGAGTAGACACCAACACCTCGGATCTGGTAATGACATCATAACTCCAAGAGTCATCCCGCTTTAACACACTCAGAGCTGGTCCGCTCAAAAGAAGGTATCAGAGTGGAAGATGCAACAATCTTTGGATGCGACACGGACAGTTCCAGAAGTTTAGGCTCCAAGAAATCTGAATGGGAGAACTCCTATCTGAATTTGTGCCAAGAGAAATCTCCTAATCATTCTATCCATGTCTGCTTCTGTCAGACTCCTGGAAGAATGAGAAGAACTGGTGTCTCTCTAGGAAAGGCGATGGAAGACAGGAAGGAACGGGCTGTAGAGACGACACATATTGGGTCTGAGGACGTTTCTTCGGCTACGAGTGTGTTGGATCCGATGATATAGATTGGATATCAGAAACTGTCATCCAAGAGTTTAGCTTTTGGATGTGCCGAAATCGGGTCCGATTATTTAGACACCTTGATAGATGGCTCAATAATAAGATCTGAGCTCGGAGTACAGGATCCAGAAAGGTCAAAAGGACGCTTTTGGTCTCCCTTTTCTTTATTTTCTTGGAAGTCTGAGATCAAGAGACAGTCTCAGAAAAGGTCGCTGGAAGCAAACCTTTCAAAACGTTTATTTTTATGGTCTACTATGCCCCGTGGATTAAACGCCTTACATGTCACAAGACTCTTAAATGAGCCGGGCTGAAACAGTACATACAAGGGATGTGTGTGTCTGAAAGAGGTATTTTGGGACCATAGGCCTTACACTTTCAAATCCTGAAGGTTTTTCAGCCATTCTGGTGAAAAAAAGCAGGACTAATAAGAGAAAGGCAAAACTTTTTTTGTATGCACAAGAAATAAAGTAAAAAATTACCAACAACGGTAATTGAAGAAGCTACTGCAAGGGTATAGATTAAGAAAAAAAAAAAAACAGAAGAGAAAAGAATACTAACAACGGTAATGTTAAATTACATTGACAAAAGTAAGAAGGACAAGGGAGAACTAGATTATAGAATTTAACTAGAAAGGAAAGATATAAATACACTGCTTTTACTCACAAAAAACACTAAAACTCAAGAGCTAACTACTACATGTGTGCACAATGGAGGCAAATGAGATCTGAGATACAGTAGGGGACTACAGCATTATTGGTAAGAGAGGAGCTCCACAGTTTGCAGTATCCATGAGCTGTAAAAAGCATCCGAGTCGGATCCAAGGGTCAGATCCAAACCCACTTGTTGAGGAATGAATGAAAATTGATAAAATCAGATCAGAAATTTTCACAGACAGATGTGGTTTGTCTAGTCATCAGAAACTGTCAGTGACAGAAATTTCTTGACTGTCAATACAAATGCCCTGAACAATTAGAGTATCCACTAGGGCGAATATATCTTGCATCTTATCCTTACTAATATGGGTGCATCTTGCACCATCCCTTGCGTACCTTCATCACTTGTTAGGTCTGACCATAAAGCAGTCTCCTGAAATAAAACTAAAACCAAAGATCCCTTCCACCAAGGTACTTTTAGAAATTTAAGACGATCTACTCCATAGTGATACATTGTAAAGTTTCAAATCCCCACCAAACCCAGTTAACTCCACTGAATACTCAGAAATGTACACCACCACACTAGACTGGTATGTGAACAGCTGCATAAACGCAGCTGTAATTCATAGGAACAAGTGCAGGGCAAACCCCAGAAACAAATCCACATGGTGGAACCATAATATCAGTAAGCTTTATAATAAAAGGAAAATAATTTTGACCAAAACAAACCCACATGGTGGAACCAAAATCAAGAAGGGCAATTCTCAGAATGTTAGAGCCCTTGTCACCAAAATAAACAACTCAAAAGCTTAATAAAATCCACCAAAGCCAAGTTTGATGCTAAAATAATTACCCAAGCCAAAGACAATCACAAGGTATTTTTCAGTTATGCTAGTAATCTCAAAAGCACAGTGCAGGAATGCACTTCGCTGATTGTGAACAATGTTACCTACACTGAGGCTGAAGATATAGCGAACTGACTGGCTGATAAATTTATCTCCAATTTTACCCCTTCTTTTCCCTCTGTCTGTTCCTCAAGACATACCTGAAACTGTCGCGGCTCCAGCTATCACACAACACCAAGTCCTAAAAGTGCTATCAAAAGCTAAAACTACTGCATCAACAGGTCTTGGCAATATCCCTTGATGCATCTTAAACAGCATGAAGAATGATTTAGCCACACCCCTAACACTGTTCAATCACAGCCTCTATATAGGTTTTATAACAAGTGAATGGAGAACGGCTACAGTTATTCCTCTGCATAAGGGAGGACCTTCCACAGACCACGGCAATTAAAGACCCATAAGTCTGACCAGGCTCATATGCATAGCCATACCTGTCATGGAATTAAACAATCAGGACATAAGGAACATCCAAACACTGGACCTGTCTTAGTTTGGATTTGTCAAGGGCAGGTCATGCTTACTCAACTTGGTGGATTTCTTTATTTATAAAGTCAACAAAGGAACGGATGAAGGCAAAGTGGTACATACTGCATACCTCGACCTGGTCAAAGCTTTTGATACAATTCCCTACTCAGGTATAGTAGAAAAGCTAAATAGGGAATAAACCCCTATGTCACCCATCTGATTGCTAAATGGCTCACAGACAGTACTCAGATAATCAAAACAGGGGAAGTTACCTCAAGAGAGAGACTAGTCATCAGTGGAGCCTACAAGGTTCTTTGCGGGACCTCCCCTGTTTGGCATCTACTTTTCTGAAGTAAAATCATTACCAAAGGACTCTGGCTGATTAAGTTTGCAAATGACTGCAAGCTAGGAGCAGTCACTAGATCCCCAAATGACTTAGCTGTCCTGCAGGAAGAGTCGCTCCAAATAAATAATTGGTGCCACAAGCATGGACAGAAACTAAATGTAAAAAAAAATGCATTATTGTATACTTTGGAAAGTCATTTACCCCAGGGAACTACCACATTGACAATACGCCCCTAAAAGTTAAACCAGTTGTTCAGGATTTGAGAACTTATGTGGACAGTGACCTAACTGTTGACCAACATGTGTCTATTGTTGTAAGAAAGCCCTTCTATATTGCAGAGCTTATAAATAAAGTGATTGTGTCTAGATCTAGGGATGTCACTGCCCCCTTTATTCAGCCCTTATTAGGATAATCATTGAATATAATGCCCCCTTTGGCATGCATCTGCCCAGATACATGCAACTGGACCGCCCACAGAGATACTTTACTAAAAGGATACAAGGCCTAAACAATATGTCCAGCATGGACTGACTCAAAGTCCTGTCACTCAGTATCCTAAAGACTCCAAAGAGGTGACCTGTATCTGGCATAGAAGGCATCCTCTGATTCAATAATGATGGATTGATTGTCAGCAAGTCAAATGGCATAAAATACTCTATCTAGGAATCTAAACCTCTTCTGCAAAATCAGCAGACTGGTTTGGAGGAACAGGTATATCTCTGATAAGATACCACTGCTGTGGAACAAATTTCCCATACACACAAAACAAACTTCATCCTTGTCCATAATCATGTGCAATTTAGATCCATGGATATGAAACCAAAAATGTACCCCAGGACTGCCAACCTGTACTACTAATGGATGGAGACAGCTCCTAAATGCTTTATCCCATGCACAGGTCCCCTTAAATTATGTATGGTATGAACCCAGCTATTCTCAACAGATTAACCATTGGATGGGTAAGGCCAATCTTGAACCAAATGGGTTGGGTTATTCGAGCACAAAAAGGGAAACTGGCTAGGCTTAAAATGGTCCCAAGGGCAGACAGCCTAGTATTTACCCATGAACCTGTGTGATGCATATATTCTCCTTTGAGGATTTAGGAAAAATGACAGTGCCAAAATGGAGCGGAGGATCACTCTGGTCTTGATCTTCTGGCTTTGTGAATTAATTTTGCTAACAGTGGTATTGAGGGGAAGGTACAGAGGAAACCCAGTGGCCAGTTGTGATGTAGAACATCCCTAAGTACCTGATCCTGTGTAGGGATCAAGGCAAAGTAACTGCTGCATTTGTTGTTTAGTTATGAGGTGAACAGACTGTAGCAAAGTTGCCACTGTCCAATTGAGGGATCACTCTTGGGGCAAGAGAACTGACCTGCTCAACTTGTCTGCTAGCACATTTGACATCACTGGAATATACATTGCTATCAAAAACGATACGAAGACATTGCCCATTGCTACACCCTGGCAAAGTGGATACGATCATGTTCCCCCCTTGTTTGTTAATATATTAAACTACTGCTATGTTATCTAAGTGGAACTCGCACCCCTTGGGGAGAAGCCCTGAAATGCCTGCAACCGTCGGCTCTCATCTCCAAGATACTGATGTGAAAGTTGGCCTCTAGGGATGCCCAAGCACCTTGAACAGTCGTCTCCTCAAAATGCCACCCCCAAACCCCAGAAGGGAAGCATCTGCAGTTACAATGGCCTGGGGACTTGGTGGGCAAAAGGTTCTTCCATTCTTTACTTTTGGAGAGGTTATACACTATTTGATATAGTCTCTGCAAACTTGTGAGAGACAAATCATGGTTTGGAGGGGGTGAAGACTTTTCGACCACTGAACGGAGAGGTTCCACTGCAGTACACTAATGTGGTATCTTGTCAGGGAAACTAGCGTAATGGTGTAGGTCATCAAAACTAAGAATCAACCTTGTTTGAGGAAGGGGCTGCTGAATGACTTGTAAGGCCGCAAGGCATAGAGATAGTACTCTGGTGTCTGGCAGTTTGGCAATCTGTAATATGTTGCCAGGCTTGGGGGTGTAAGGATAAGTATCCCCAACCTGCTTCCAGAGTGCAAGCAGTTGGGTAACTCCTCAGAAGCACTGGCAGGGTTTCTCAGTAAAACACAAAAGCATGAAAACCCTGGTTATGTGGGCTGCCTCGGACCCCAGGGTGACATCCATTTAAGTTGCCTCCCCCTCTGCCCCGGGGGGAGGGGGGAGATGGTGGCAGGCCTGCTGTCTTCAGGACAGTCTTGGTGATAACCCTGTGATTTTTCTGAACTATATTTTCGTACCACCCCTTTGGTTCCTAGAAAAGATCATTTGAGGAGTGGAGAAGAGGATTACAATGGCAGACAGGATTTTGCCGTCTTGTTCACTCCTCATAGGGTCACAGGTTAACACTAGGCTAACGACCACTAGGGTCTTTATAAGCCTAGACATGCAACCCAACCCAGTTTTGTCCCAGAGTTCCTTGGACACCTATATGGTGCAGTATGTTACTAAAGAGGTAGCGGAGGGTTATGTGTGTGGATTAGTTGGGTGGGGATTAATTTACTTACTGTTGACCTCTGTCCTTCAGAGAAATTGGGGGGTTGGGGGTAGGCTGGGAGTGAATTTTTGATTTCCCATCAAATGATCAAGGTTTTTTTAAACAGTATCAGGGATGAACTCTGCTTCACTAGATGAGCAGCTTATTCCACTGCGTTGGGATCTTTTGAGACACGTATCTGTCCCTTCAGCAAGTTCTATTTATGTCACAGACAAAGTTCAGGTCCTTGGAGCTAGGGTTTTCGTGTTGTCTGTCTTTCAAATGTGCAAGAGATCCATTAGAGGTGGATACAAGGATGCCTTATATGCTAGGCATAGATCGTCTTTTAATAACCTGTAGGAGACTGAGTACAGAGATAGGACCTTAAGGCAATCTGTGTATGAAAGGGTTTTCATACCCTGGATTCCCTGGTGAGGAACCTTTGAGGGCATTCCAACTTTTGCAAGTGCCAGGCTAGGTACATGTCAAAGGGGACATTGTACTCAATGATGGGGCTGATAAGGGCTGAAGTAAAGTGGTATTTTTACTTCTTTGGACCTGGATGCCATACCCTTGCTTATGCAATGTGCGACAAAGTACAATTTTCAACTATCTTGGCTATGTGTTGATCAAATGACAGATTACTTTCTACATATTTTCCCAGATTCCTAGCAGGCCAGCTCTTAGGGGTATTTTATCAATGGAGTAATTAGCTTCGGCAGAGGCTCTCCCAAAATGCAACATAATGCATTTCTTTCACTGAGTTTTAATCTTTGGCTTTCTCAACAGTCACTTGTTTGTGTTAGACCCTCTTGTAGGATGTTGGTGTCATGGGGGGAATCTAGGATAGCTCCCAACTTAAAAGCCACCTGCAAACTTGGTGAGCCAAAACCCACTGACATTAGCCTTGACTTCCAAGAAGTAGACACCAAACAGGAGGCAGCCCAATACAAAGCCCTGAGGCACTCCGCTGGTAACCAGTCTCTTGGTGGAGGTAGTCTCACCAATCCTGACCTCTTGGGTCCTAGCTATGAGCCAGCTGGCAATCGACAAGTTATGCAGGGATTCATGCCTAGTTCTGAGAGTTTATCAACAATACCTGAGCGAGGTACTGTACTACACTAAATGCCTTGGCCAGGTCAAGGTAGGCAGTATGCACGGTTTTCCCCTCATCCATAGCCATGGTGACCCTTTTGAAGAAGTCTATCAGCTTAAGTAGGACGGACCGTCCCTTAACAAAGCAAAATGAGATGGGTCCATGTCTGTTGGGTGAGAATGTCCTTGCTAATCATTTCTGCCATAACTTGTTCCATGGCACTGCATAGGCACTGCATATTAAGACTTGTCAGACTGATGGGTCTGTATTTCCTGGGGTCAGTTGATGCTCTACTGTTATGAAGGATGGCTGTTGCAGCCCTCCATCCACCTGGCATGTAATCTGTTTTGAAGAGTGCTTCAAGTGGTCCTGCTAGGCCATGTTTTAGGCTACTTAGGAGGCCACCAGGGATGCCGTCGAGGTCCAATGAAGCAGTGTTTTTGGCCATAGCAAGCACCTTCAGGAATTGCTCCCTGTTGATGGCTGGGATATGCTAGAAGGGATTTCACACTGGGTAGTGTGTGTGTGTGTGTGTGTGTGTGTGTGTGTGTGTGTGTGTGTGTGTGTGTTTGGGGGGGGGGGGGTTAAAGCTAAATTTATCAGCCAGTGATTTGCTATGCCACCCTGGTCGGTGAAGGCCATACATTCCATTTACCAACAGTTCTGTACAATGCTGAGTACTACCACTAAGATTCCTGGCAGAGCTGAAGAAGGCCTTGTAATTGTCCTTAGCATGGCTGGCAATACTGACCTCACAATTGGCCTTGTTGGACTTTATTTGATTCTCTTAGTTTCTTGTTTAGTTGAATCAGAGTTCTTGTCTGTGAGAGCTGCTCTTTCTGATTTTAGCCTTTACGTTTTCCTTTTGTTAACAGCCTGTTAAAGTAAAGATTCTACCATAATGGTTTGTTTTTGGTGTTAGGTCTGGTCTTACTTCTGGTAGGTATGGCAGCCTCAATGTAGCCATTTACATGTTTGTACAGTGTTTCTGTAAATAATTCTGCATAGGTAGGTGTGTTCTAAGGGTTTGGGAGAGTCAAGAGAAAATAGAAGTTATGTACTCACCATAATGTTCCATCTGAGTAGATACTTCATTTGTCTGCAACCTGTGGGATTCGGATCCGACCTCGGATCTGAGCAGGCAGCTTTCCAAGCTTCAAGATCCGAGCTCCTAGCTCCTCCCCCCTACCCATAATCCCATGCTACCAACCACATTACCTCAGATCAGTTATTTTGCCCTATAAGCTAAAGACGGAGAGAATTCTCCACAGGACAATATTTTACCGAGGTTCGGGGGATGGCAGGGGGGGGTCGGTTGCAGACAAATGAAGTATCTACTCAGATGGAACGTTATGGTGTGTACATAACTTCTATATCTGAAGTAGTTACTTCATTTGATCTGCAACCTGTGGGACAGAGTCCCCAGCTTACCTAAAAGCCCTGGGTGGTCCCTACGGAAGGATATTCCGAAGCACCGCGGAGCCAAAGGAAGCCCTACTTCTGGAGATCATGTCCAGCTTGTAATGAGAAATGAACATATGGGAAGAGGACCAGGTAGCTGCCGAGCAAATATCGTCAACTGGAACTCTAGACCAAAACGCTGTTGAGGTAGCCACAGATCTGGTAGAATGTGCCCGAATGACAACCAGAGCTGGTCTCCCAATTGAAATGTATGCCTGTCTGATACATTGAGAAATGCAATTTGCTACTGTCACCTTAGAAATTGGTTTGCCCATGGCTGATTTAGCTTAAGAAACAAACAACTGGTCTGACTTGCGGAAATCTTTAGTCCTATGCAAGTAAAAACGCAGTTGTCTGTGTACATCTAATTTGTGCAATGTGTATTCACCTTTGTTTTGGAAGCTAGGAAAGAAAACAGGGAGGTTAATAGATTGATTAATGTTAGATTCTGTGGCTACCTTAGGAAGAAAAGAAGGATTAGCCCTGAGGGCAACCCTATCTTTGTGAAAAATAAGGTATGGATACTTAATGCACAAGGCTTGTAGCTCTGATACCCGCTTGGCAGAAGTGATCGCTACCAAGAAGGCTGTCTTCCAAGATAAGAATTTTAAGGGCACAGAGGCCGCAGGTTCGAAAGGTGGTCCTGTTGATGCTTGTAAGACCAAGGTAAGATCCCATGGAGGCATAGCCGGTTTAATGGGAGGCTTTAAGAGGAACACGCCTTTTAGGAAGGCTTTGCAAATTTTGGCTGAAGCCAAGGAACTTATGCCATCTCCCACATGATAATGAGAGATGGCTGCAAGTTGAACTTTAATGGTGGACGCAGTAGCTCCCTGCTCAAAAAGGAGGGATAGAAAGTCCAGAATGGTTGGAATAGGAACCGTAAAGGGATCTAATTCCTTACCCTTTGCCCAGATGGAAAAACATTTCCATTTACTGCTGTAGAGATTTCTGGTTGATGGCTTATGAGCTGCCACCAGAATAGCCTTAACAGGGGAAGAGATACCGGGAGTCCTTGCCATTAACGGAACTGGATCAGCCAGGCTGTGAGCCGGAGACTGACCAGGTTTGGAGTGTGGCATCTCGTCGGATGCGAGATTAGGTCTGGTCTGGGATCCAGGATCCATGGGGGAGCCACACTGTGAGACTGCAGAAAGGGGAACCAGACTTGTCGAGGCCAGAATGGGGCAATGAGAATCACTCTGCTCCCCAACCGGCAGGCTTTCTGGATGAATTTCATCATCAGAAGAAGAGGAGGATATGCATAAAGAAGACCGGGCGGCCAAGCATGAACCAAGGCGCCCCTGGGAGATTCCCCTTTGGGGGGAACTATCGCGAAGTACTCGCTGCATTTTGAGTTTAGGGGAGAGGCAAAAAGGTCACAGCAAGGTTGACCCCATTTGTGGAATATCTGTTTCGCGACAGAGGGATTCAGAGACCACTCGTAAGGGCTGAGAAATACCCGACTTAGGCTGTCTGCTAATATGTTGGTCCATCCTGGAATGTGTGTTGCTATCTGAAAGCGGTTGGTGGAAATAGCCCATTCCCACACTCTCATGGCTTCTCGACACAGGGGGTAAGACCTGGTCCCTCCCTGTTTGTTTATGTACCAGACCACGGACATGTTGTCCGTCTGGATTGCAATAGTTCCCAGAGGAAGAAGGTGATGGAGAGCTTGCAACGCCAATAGCACTGCCCTCATCTCTAGGACATTGATATGCAATGCAGTCTCTAGAGGAGTCCACGTTCCTTGGACTGACTTGCCTGCATAATGCCCGCCCCACCCGAGGCAGGAAGCGTCCGTGGTCAACGTGGCTTCGACTGGGGGAATCACAAAGGGTCTCCCTTCCTTGAGTTGTTCTGCCTGCAGCCACCAAAGTAGGGAGTCCCTGCATGCCCTGCTCAGGGGAATCGGCATGTCCAAAGGATGGGTCAACAGAGACCATTGGACCTGGAGAGTCCACTGTAATACACGCATCCGTAGACGGGCATGGAGAGAAAGGCCTATCGCCGCCGACATAGATCCTAATGCCCTCAGGACTAATTCTGCTGGGGAGTTTGGGCTCTGAAGAATATCCCAAGACTTGGCGGTACATGTTTATTCTGGTCGGTGTGAGAACCACTCTGGAGATTCGAGTATCCAACCTGGCCCCTACGAAATCTAGGGCTTGAGTTGGGCACAGGCAGGACTTCTTTAAATTGACTGAGATGCCCAATTGAGCAAACAGAGATAGGGCATAGTCTCTCACTGTAACCAGAAGATGCTTGTTGGGGGCGGTGAGGAGCCAATCGTCCAGGTAAGGGAACACCTGAATGCCCTGTAGTCTCAGGTGGGCTGCTACCACTGCCATGACTTTGGTAAACACTCTGGGGGCTGAGGTTAGGCCAAATGGAAGAACCCTGAACTGATAATGACTGGCTCCTAGCCGGAAGCGGAGGAATCTCCTGGACCATCTGTCCATTAGTATATGGTAGTATGCGTCCTTGAGATCCAACGAGCACATCCAGTCGTTCTCCTGCAGAAGGGGGAGAATAGATTGGAGGGTGACCATCCAGAACTTTTCCTTGGGTATGAACAGGTTCAGGGACGAAAGGTCTAGGATGGGTCTGAGGTCCCCCGTTTTCTTTGGCACCAAAAAGAACCTGGAGTAATAACCCGATCCGGACTGATCTGGGGGGACGGGCTGGATGGCTCTTTTTGTTAGCAACTGCAAAATTTCTAAAGTTGCGGACTCCCTTTGATGGGGTGGAACATCGGGGAGATGTTTGGGCTTGGGGGGGGGTGCAAGAACGGTATCGTGTAACCTCTAGATATAATCCGGAGCACCCATCGATCGTTTGTAATGGACTCACACTTTGATCGGTGCTCCGACAATCGCCCCCCGACTGCCTCCAGAGAGGAACAGTTGGGCAAGCCCTCAGGGCTGTTGCACGGGTCCCTCCGAGAAAGGTTCTCTCGACCCAAAGTTGCGTGGGCCCCCTCTGCCTCTGGGCCGGCGTCCACCTTGTCCTCCTCTGCCTCTAGAGGACGAGTTGTCCGCAGCAGGACGGGATTGCTGAAATTTTCGAAACCACAGCTTCTTTTGCCCCCTCTGATTCCTAGAAAAGGATCTTTGGGGGTTAGAGAAGCGGACTCCGACGGCCGACAGCGTCTTCCCATCCTTCTCGCTTTGGACAAGTGTGTCGCGAACTGCTGGTCCAAATAAGGCTGAACCATCGTACGGGGCGTTCGCAAGGACGTCTTGAAGGGATCCGTGAAGTCACAGAGGCGGAGCCAGGAGTGCCGTCTTAAGACTACTCCCGCTCCGCTGGCTCTAGCGGCTCCTTCCATGGCATGAGAAAGAAGCCGCATAGTTGTATTTGAGATGGACTTTAGAGTGGCCATTCGAGTCTCAAAACCTTTCTTGTCCGAGACCGACATGGACTCCGGAAGGGCTGCAGCGTACTCTTTGATTAGGTCACGTTGCAGCCAGATAGTGTGTGCCATGTAGTTCAGCGACCTTATGGCAAAGGTTGCTGACGCAAACATCCGCTCCAATGCTCGGGACTCCTTGTCCGGCGGATGGACCGAGGAACTTTCTTGGGCAAGTTCTCTCTTGGTGGCAGCCGCCACCAACATAGCATCAACCGGTGCGCCTTTGGACCAAGAAGGTCTATCAGAAGGAGGGCTGAGGACCTTATCCGGGCGTCTAGGGATAAGCTCCACGGTGTCAGGCTCCTTCCAAGCCTGGTGGTAATTAAGTCCACCAAGGGGTCGGCTGGGTGGGACACCTAGGAGGTAGATGGGCCTGCCTCAAAGGCCTCCAGAAATACGGATTCATCCAGGGAGGGTTTTTGGGCAGACCACCCCCCTCTTATACGCATTTCCATGATGTCTCCAAATGAGACATCTTCGGGGGGTGACCTTGGGGAACCCTCCGTATCCTCCAAATCCGTATCCGTGGTAATGGACTCGGGGGAGTCCAGGTGCCTCCTTTTGCACTGGTGCTTTCGAGGTCCCTCTTCGGCGGGACTGTCCGAAGAAGGCTCATCCACCGGGTGTTGTTCCTCCCTGGGAACTAACTGGAGGCTTTGGGCAGGCTGTCCAGATGGACGGATGATGGAAGACAGACCCTGATACAGTGGGGGCACGGGTGGATCCGAAGGCCCAATCGGGGACCTGGAAGATCTCGACAGTACCCTCTCAACCACCTCAAAAGCCGAAGGAGATTTGCCATCACCAGCCTGAGAAAGCAACCGCCTCGGCTTCGAGGAGACGATCGGGGTCGGAGCCGAAGCAATCTGATCCGAGGTGGCGGTGCGCTCCGACCCAATCGGCGCCGAAGACACAACCACCCCCTCGGATCCGATGCTCAATCCTCGGCCCCGAGAGCTTGGATCCGACAAGCTCGAAGTCATAGTTGGCGTCGAAGAGACCAATCCTGTCGGCGCCGACGTATCCCCGGATCCGAAAGGGCCTGGATCCGACAACTCCGAGACCCGAAATCGGGTCGGAGAAGGAGCTATCGGGGCAAAGATGGGGGCCACCGTCCCTCCCAAAGGGGGGGGGGGAGAGGCAAGAGCATCCCCATCTGCATCTGGGTCTGCAAAAATCTTTGCATCATCCGATCCATGTCTGCCTCGTAGATGCTTCTAGTGGACCGCGAAGATCTAGTCGAGGCAGGCCGGGAAGGCCGCCTCGAAGACCTCGAGGGAGACCTATCCTCCTCCTCCGGCTCCGGAGAAAAAGAAGGAGAACGGAGCCGAGAGGACAAGGATCCGGAGACCCTCTCAGGGGACTTAAGTAACTTCTCAGGCGGAGCCGAGGGATGAGACTCGGCCCGTCTTTTAGTAGAATGACTTTCCCTCTCTCTATGCTTTTTCTTCTCCTTATGAGAAGACGACCCAGACTCCACAGAGCTAGTACCTGAAAGGGGAGGTTGAGTCCCGGGTACAGCTACCGGAGTGGCCAGTGCCGAAGCTACAGAAGTAGCTTGGGTCCGGCTGGGAGAGGAAGAAGAAGCCGACTCCTGAGGGAGTTTTCCCGCCAGGATCAGCTTGTTCTTCCTGTCCCTAAGTTCCCGAGGGTTGAAGGCCGCACAGATTTGGCAGGCCTCCGACAAATGTACTGCCCCCAGACACAAAACGCACTGAGTGTGGCCATCAGCAGGGGAAAGCTTGTGGCCACACTCAGTACACTTTGAAAAAATAGCTTTGGATTCAGCCATTATCCTCTCACACACACACCCAAACACTAAGGGGGGAGGGGGAGAGACAATTTAAAACTGAGAGTTTTTTTTTTTTTTTTTTTTTTTTTTAAACAAGGAAGGTTTTGATTAAACAGCACACAAACACAATTTTAACTAGAAAATTTTAAAGTTTTGAGAGAAAAAAGGAACAATCTCATCAAATGCTAGGAGCTCTTCACAGAGAAGCAACCGTCTTTAGCCGCGGCAAAAAACGATCTGAGGTAATGTGGTTGGTAGCATGGGATTATGGGTAGGGGGGAGGAGCTAGGAGCTCGGATCTTGAAGCTTGGAAAGCTGCCGGCTCGGATCCAAGGTCGGATCCGAATCCCACAGGTTGCAGATCAAATGAAGTAACTACTTCAGATCCATCATTTAATAGGACGTAGTTTGCTTAAGTATAGTTCCCGTTACAGGTTTAGTTGGGTTTTCCAGGTTGCTTTTATTACAAGAGACAGCTTTGAGGTGTGTGCATTTGGGGGGGGGGGGGGGCAATGCTCTCGCCATGTTGGTGAGTACCATTATGTCTGATCCTGTGGTTGTACAGTGTACCGTCATGTCCAGGGTGTTTTGTTACTAATGCCCAGAAAATGTTGTGCCTGTGACTTACAAGCAGTACACATTTCCCAGTCTATAGAGGGGTAGTTAAACTCTACCTTGAAGAGAGTATTTGGTTTGATGGTGAGCACCTCTAGCAGGTCTATATAACAGCTGTGAACTTCATGGGTCACAGAGGGTGACCTGTAGCTGGCCAATACGCAGTAGGGAACCTTGTCTTTGGAGACTTGGATGTAGGTGAACTCCAGGGCAACATCCTGTTTAACCAACCTGGATTTGTATTTGCTGCTAATGTAGAGTAAGACACCTCCACCTTTAGCTCCTGTTTGTGCTACTGTTGTTGGTCTAAGTGTAAGGCACTGTAACCTTCCACTGCCGGAGTACTTTCATTGGCTTTAAACCAAGTCTCGGTAACAGCACAGATGCCTACATTCTTTAGAGTGACCAGAGCTTGCAGGGTGTGGAGTTTCTTGTTTAGGTTAAGGTTGCTTTGAGTTTAGTTTCGTAATTTTGACATACCTAAAAAAGGCTGAAAAGGGGATGGACAAAGTTTTTAGCCAATATCAGAATATCAGGGGGGGATAGGTGTAGACAATTCATATGTGGGGTGATTGGTATGTGTGAAGGATGTAGTGTATGTGTTTTTGACAACCTTGTTTTCTAAGATTTTTGCCTCCAAGGAATTTATATACATGTACATCTCTCTCATACAGTCTTTGTTTCTTTACAGATTAAAACATTGTCCAAGTAAGAAGGACAATTGCTACAGTGTCTCAGGATGGCCATATCTGCCAAACTAGACACAAACATTAAAAAAATTTCAAATCCATCTTCTCAGGACCTGTATTAGGGTTGAGCTATTATGGTATAGGGTCTTCGTTTTACAGGGGTCACCTAAATGGTGTCTAGGTTGAAGGCTAGATGATAGACAGTGCTATGCTCTTAGTGCTGTATAACACTATCGAGCTGCCCTAAGCTTAGCTCCATGCAAAGCCTTTCTGCGTCATGGGTTAAAAAATTAAGTATTATCTTTATAGGTTTACTTCTATACAGGGTACTACTAAACATCACTGAGTGGTGAACAGCTCTGCGAAAATGCACCTAATTTATAGCTGAGAGAAAAGCTGAAAACTAACTCCACTGCCCTCTGGCCAATAAATGCCTACACTTTAAGCTCCCTGGAGTGCCTACCAACTCAGAAAGACCAGGCAAACACCTTCTGCCACAGGATGGATGAGCCTGGAACTTCTTAATGTAACAGCACAGCAAAAGTAGTTCTCAAGTACCTAAAAAGCCCTCTGGCTGATGAAACATTCTCACTTTAAATCTTCCTGTGTTTCCTAACTTGGACTGACGAGGCTACTTTACTACTCCCACTAGAATAGCACTTCGTCTTATTTATGTAAAAAAAAAAACACTTTGGTTAGTCAAAACTGAAAAGATACAACTAGCTACAAGTAATTGTCACTTTGTTCCCTTGTGTGTTTCCCAACTTGGACAGACCAAGCTACTTTTCCACTCACGCTAGAACTGTAGTCCCAGCCTTCTTAATGTAAAAACACTTTAGTTAGCCACAAGTGAAAATGTACCAGAAAGAAGTCTAACAACTAGCTACAAGTAATTGCAAGCGATTCGAAGGCAAACAAGCCAGCAATGAGGAGCGCGAGCGACATGTGCACACACACGCGCGCTCGCACTTCAAGACAGTTTCAAAGTACATTAACAGTCAAAGGGAAGGGCCTTCCCATTTTTTCTGTTAAGTAATAAGTAAGATGAGCAAAGGGGATAAGAGTGGGAGAAGCTTATAGGGACAGCTATACAGTAGGGAAAGGCAGCTCAAAAGCCTCCAAGTATAAAACAAAAACATGAATAGGGACAGTGGGAGGGAACTCTGAAAAACACGTAGGCCCAGCAGAGAAACCAAATAGTAATGCAAACTATAAAAATGCCTTAAATCATTTAACTTCAGACAAAGAGCAAAAAAAAAAAACATACAAAATTGATTTAAATGGTAAGATAAGTGCAATTATAAATATACTTCGATGTACTTGTCTCTGAATGCAAAAATGTAGTCCAAAAGCTTTTATCATCATTCTTGCAGCAGTCTCAAGACTGAGATGGAAGCGAGATGTAAAATACCAGGGAAGGGCTGACTTAATTACTACAGGTTGTAGTTACAATTAGCTGCAAGAAACTCAGAAAAACACCTAGGCCCAACAGAGAAACTAAAAAGCAATGCAGACTATAAAAAAGCCTTAAATTAACAGCTTTAACTTCAGATAGAGTGACAAACACACAAAACTTATTTAAATGGCAAGATAAGTTATTTATTTATTTAACATTTGTTTACTGGGAAATTCCGACTGGGACAGAGCCCATTTTCAGTGGAGGCCTGGGAAGAAATGTTCCAGATGCATGTCTTGGAATAAGTGCATTAAGTTTCTCCAAAGACATTAATGAAGGATGTCTTCAAACCTTCTGTAAAATCGCACAGCAGCAGCCAAGCATGCCAATGCATGGCAATGTCGGTCCCTGATGCCCTAGCTGTGCAATTAGCTGCATTGGAAAGCACACATATTAGATGTAGACTGCAGGGTAGACAACTGAGAATCCATTGTTTTTTGACCATCTGCTGGTAAGTTACCCCTGAAAGTTTTGGTCAGCTCTTTGGTCAGGACCCTCTGAAAATGTGTGATACGAGTAAGACAGTTCAGCTCATTAAATGCAAAAGTGGCATCCAGTACTTCCTGTCTTTTTTTAGGCTGCCAAAATCCTGCCTTTTTTGGGGTTAGGTTCCACTGATTTAGGGTCCTTCCTTACTTGCTGAGCCACAAGGTCTATAAGGGCATCAGCTGGAGGTACCACCCAGGATGCAGATGAGTTTGTACCAAAGGCCTCAAGGAACAAAGATTCATCTGTTGAAGGAGATCTTCTAGAGGGGATCTTTCTGAGCCTTCCTCTACATCCAGATCTGTGTCTTCTGTGACAGACTCTGGAGAGGAGTCTAGGCATTTATGTTTGCAAGTCTGTTTTCTAGAGCTTTGTCTGAAGGGACTCTTGGGAGAAAGGTCTGAATTAGACTGGGAACTTGAGTGGCAAGTATCCTCTAGGCCTAAAGGCATTGACCGTTTCCACTGATCTAAATGAGCAGAGCAAGTCACAGGATCCAATAGAACCTGGGATGGATCTGAGCTTGAAGGTCGGACCTGACTTCTTGGTCTAGCAAAAACCTGTTCCTTCAAAATGTCTCATAAGCAGATATTGTGGTTGAAGTCAATGGATTAATCCTCCTATCTGAAGATGAAGGAACAATCCTAGCCCCAAATCAGCATCAGGTCCAAGGCTGACCTCAAACCTGAGCTATTGAGATCAAAAGCCACGAGAGGTAGAGATGGCTCTGAAAACTTCAGAGTAGACCCCCACCTCAAGAGTCCCAGTACCGATGCTTCCGCTCCAAGACTCATCTCAATATGAATGGATTGCAGTTGAGGGAGTAAGAGCTGTTGATGAAGGCAAAGTTCCTCGAGCTGCGACTGAGGTGGGGTGGGGTTCAGACCTGTGGGGACCAGATCAGAGAGAACAAAGGAGGGGTAGTTGGACCTTGTACCTGGAATGCCCAAGGAGGATGGCACAGGGAGAATCCCTAGTTGGATCCAACTTCCTGGGAGTCTTAGGTGCCAGACCAGAAGCATCTGTCAAATCCAGAGACCTTTTTCTAGGCTTTTCTACTCTCTTCTCCTCGGATCTTTCTCATTCTTTAGAACTCTCTTTCTCCTTTTCCTTGTCCATTTTCTTACCTGGGGAAGCTGAAGCTGGTCTCGAAGTACTAGATGTTGATGACTGAGAAGAAGATGATGATGTCCTTGTCTAACAAGGAAGCAAACATTTTAAGATCTGTGTGGCCCTGAATGGCCCTAGTTCCAAAAGAAGCACAAATATTACAAATTTGCCTTGAGGTGGGTACAGTCCAAACAGTAAACACAAAGAGTGCGAGGTCTAGAGGTGGAATTTTATGTCCACATGCTTGTGCACTTCTTATATGTAATACCAAGAACACCAACAATAATACTGGTCATATATTTCAAACTTTTCAAGAAATGTACAAGTATCTCATTCTAAGAACTATAAGACAAAGCCATTTAAATATTTACCTGACTATTTATTTAACTACCTATTTAAGAAAAAATTCCCACTCAGCACACTTTGCAAACCTAATAATACTAATACTAATAATGATAACTCAGAATGACTCTGGATATTAGTGGGAAAGGTGGAAAAGCAAACTGGGAAAAAAGACAAAAACATCTGTTTTCCAGGCCTTCTTTCAAGGAGTACTGCAGCAAAAGTTTCCCTACTGATTGTTGTGACTGGAGGCAAAAAGATCTGAGGTATTCCCAACAGCTGGATCAATTCCTGAAAGCCCTCAGACTTGGTTTCCATTCATGAGGGTCTGTCCTGGTCCTGCTCAGCTTGTCTACTATAAAAGTTTGTCATAACTGTATTAACATCACTGCAGAGTGAGACTGTGCTGAAAAAAGTATAGCTTAGCCTGCCATGGCTAGACTGCAGAGGGCAGGATCTGGTCCCCTGCCCTATTCATGGGCGACATCACTCTGGCATGGTCTGTTAACACTTGTAATGGTCCTGGGGGCGACAGATGATTGAGACCATCGAAAGGATTTATATGTGCCAACATCGCTAACATTTGCGCATTTAAAGCTTTCGTCCTGTTCCAAAAACAATGCTCTATTACCCCCATAGACACCGCTCAAAAAGCGAAGTTTGGGGCATCTGTTGTTACAGATGGAAGGGCAAATGGGAGACCTGAATTCAGATAGAAAAGATCTCTCCTGTCATAAAATCTCTCTTTTTCACAATGCCCAAAACAGAAATATGGAATGTCATGGGATGTTGATGTTGGGACCCATACAGATTTTAGTTAATATATTATATTTTTCTCATGTGGAGTCTTGACAGAGGAATAATGAGAATCACAGCTGCTTTGAGACCTAGAATCTTTATTTTAAACACCTTTATTAAATTATCACTTAACTGCGGTGGTGGTGCTGCGGTAGCGTTGTCGCCTCACAGTTAGATGTTGCCCGTTTGATTCTTAGAGCGTCTTCTGTGTGGCGACATGCGTGAATGGGCGTTCCTTCGTTGAAGGTTGTGTGTTAGGCCCGGCAAGCCAGCACGTAAAACTCTACTGCCAATCATTAGCGGACCGGAGTTCCGCTGTGGCGACCCTTGGGAAAGCCGAAAGACACAAACAATTAAATTATCACTTAAGACAAAGGCAAACGTACATTAACAGAAAAGAAAACAAACCATTTTAACATTTTTCCATTTAAATACAATACACAACACCTATTTTCTTCGCTACTATCAGTCCATCATACAAACAATTGCTGAACTCATGCCTTCCTTCAAACATCACTCCTCCTGAACATTATTATGCATGCACTATTCCCACAATTTCCATTTACTTCTATGTAATTTGCTCCTTCCCTTTTCTAAAGATCCCCCCCTCCAATTCTTTCATCTCTTTTATAATATTCAATATTTCAAATACACTTGGTGTAGACTTTGATTTCCATTTTCTAGTAACTGCTTTTTTGGTAGCCAACAGAATTAAACTTAATAAGGCCTTACTATGTCTAGGAAGTTCACTTCCTGTATCCCAGCTCAAAATAATAATTTCCTTACTTAAGCATTTGCTCACCCAATATTTCTGGCAGAGTACTCTGTAGGGAACTTTTAAAATCTGTCAACTCATTACACTCCCAAAAAAAGAATTTATGTTCCTACCATAACGTTCTATCTGTGTTGCTCATCTTCATTCATTCATTACTGATGGGTGGTCGGTTCCATCCTTGGAACCGAGTCGGCCTTGTAACAAGCTCGTGCCAGCCAAAAAACTCTCGAGCTAAACTTTTACCTACAATGCCCTTCTACCTATTACCTCAGATAGAGTTTGCCCATTATAAGCAAAGCAGAGGCTTTCTCTGAGCAGAAACCCTAACATAGGAGTAGGACCCAATCCGATCCCCCAGGGACCTCTGGAGGGGGAAAGAGGGTGGGGCGCAATGAATGAATGAAGATGAACAACACAGATGGAACGTTGTGGTAAGAACATAACTTCTTTATCTGATGTTGTTAATCTTCACTCATTCCTTACTGATGGGACAGAGTCCCTAGCTACCTGTAGTCCTGGGAGGCCCTTATGGAAGAATGTTTCTGAGTACCATTGAACCAAAGGATGCTCTTCCCCTGGAGGCCAAGTCCAATTTGTAATGAGAGATAAAGGTACGAGGGTTAGCCCAATTTGCAGCTACACAAATATCATTTAATGAAGCCTTTGCATGAAAAGTAACAGATGTTGCTACTGACCTGGTAGAATGTGCTTTGACTTTGCATGGTAGAGGAATTTTATTTCATTGATAAATCAAGGATATGCAGTTTCTCAACCACTTGGACAGAGTTACTTTTGAGACAGGATTTCCCAATTTCGGCCCTGAATAGGTCACAAAAAGCTGGTCTGATTTACGTATTGACTTAGTTCTGTCCAGGTAAAAACGCAACTGTCTATTGTACATCTAGTAAGTGAAGGCAATACTCTCCTTTGTTTGAGTAGTTGGGAAAAAAGACTGGAAGGTCAGTCCTCTGGTGGATTGTCAATTCTGAAATAACTCTGGGAAGAAAGGAAGGGTTAAGTCCAGACTGATACTCTGTCTAAGAAATACCATGTAAGGACGTTTAATACATGAAGCCTGAAGCTCTGAAATGCGTCTGGCTGACGTAAAAGCTATCAAGAATAGTGATTTCCAGGACAGGAACTTTAGATCGCAAGTGGAAGCAGGTTCAAAGGGAGATGGTGTTAGGGACTGTAGTACTAGAGTTAAGTTCCAAGGTTTGATGGGTTCCCTGAAGGGTGGTCCGATATGTAAGACACCTTTTAAGAAAATTTTGCAGCGATGATGGGAGATTAGCAATGAGTCCTGAAATCCATCATGAAAGTTTGAGAGAGCAGCTAAGTGTACTGAAATGGTTAAGGCTGCTGCTCCTGAATGAAGAAGACTTGTTAAATCTAAAACCACACTAACAGGGGCTGAAAAAGGGTCTAAATGTCTTTGTCGGGACCAAATAAGGATCTCTTCCTTTCCTCTTACTGAGATAGATTTTACTGGTGGACGGTTTGTGTGAAGTCAGAAGGACATCACGCACTGGGGAGGTAAGATTATTCTGCCTGGCGATTACTGGAAGTGAAGAAACCAAGCTGTCAGCTTGAGACTGGGAGTGTTCTGATAAGTCAACCCTTGTGGGTGCAAGATCAGTTCCGGAGTTGGATCCAGAATCCATGCGTGATCTATTAGATGAGGGCAAAGGAAGGGAAACCAAACTTGTCATGGCCAGTAAGGAGCAATGAGGATTACTTTGCTTCTCAGACAAAGGGGTTTCTTTAGAAACAGGGGATCAGTGGGAAGGAAGGGAAAGTATACAGAAGTCCCGTGGGCCAATCATGAATCAAAGCATCCCTCGGGGACTCCCCCTGTGGGGGAATTAGGGTAAAGTAGCTGCTACATTTGTGGTTTGCTGAAGAGGCAAATTGGTCGCTGCAAGGTGTCCCCAGTGGCTGAATACCTTTGCTGCAGTAATAGGATTGAGGGACTACTTGTGAGATAGTAGTATGTATCTGCTCAACTTGTCTGCAATAACGTTGGAACTCCCGGGAATGTGCGTTGCAATTATAAAGTGGTTGGAAGCTATCGCCCATTGCCAAATTCTCATGGCTTCTTGACACAATGGGTAGGAATTGGATCCCCCTTTGTTTGTTGATGTACCAGACTACTGACATGTTATCTGACAGAATAGCAATTGTCCCTGACGGGAGGATGGATTGAAATGCTTGCAATGCCAGAAGCATTCCCCTCAGTTCTAGGACACGGATATGCAGATGGCCCTCTATGTCTGACCAAGTACCTTGGACAGTCTTCCCCTGATAAAGTCCCCCCACCCTATCAGGGAAGCATCCATAGTCAGTGTGTCTCCGGGCTGCTGTGGGTAAAAGGGGCAACTCCATTGTTGTCAATCTGGTTTCATCCACCACATTAAATCCCGCTTACATCATTGAGTTATTCATATTTGAAAAGACAAGGTATGTTGTAAGGAGTACCATTGTGGTAGGATGAACCATTAGAGAATTCTCATGTCTAGTCTCGCTAAGGGCACTATGGTAATTGATGCTGCCATGGAACCCAGCAGTTGAAGGACTGTTCGAGCTGGGACTAGATTTTGACAGAGTATCTCACGGATTTGGAATCTTATCCTGTGTAGTCTGTGGTCCGGAAGAGAGACTAGGCAAGCATTTATGTTGAAAATTGCTCCAATAAATTCTAAGGATTGAGAGGGAATCAGGTTGCACTTTCCCCAGTTTATTGAGATTCATATAGATTCTGCTAGTCTGAGAGTGTAGTCTAGTGCTATCTCCAGTAGACACTTGGTGGGGGCGGTGAGGAACCAATCATCTAAATATGGAAACACCCAAAATCCTTTTAGTCTCAAGTGAGCTGTTACCACTGCCATGCACTTGGTGCACTCTCTGGTGGTTGTAGAGAGTCCAAAGGGCACCATGCAGAATTGAAAATAAAACTGGAAGTGAAGAAAACCTAGTCTACTGCCCATTTTTATGTGGTAATATGCATCCTGAAGATCTACTGAGAACATCCAATCATCTTTTTCCAAAAACAGGAGGAGACTGAACTGTGACCATCCGGAATTTTTCTTGTTTGACAAACTTGTTTAAGATGCTGAGATCCAGAATTGGTCTCCAGTTCCCTGTCATTTTTGGCACTAAAAAGAATCTGGATCCTATCTGGCTGGTGGGACTGTCTGGATGACTCTTTTTTGAAGCAGCTTTTGAATTTCTAGTGCTGCTGTTTCCCTTTGACTGGGTGGGACATCGGGGATTCGAATTGGTGATTTCGGGTAAAGAATGAATGGGACATGGTATCCCCTGGTTATGATCCGTTTCACCCATAAATCTGTTATTGTTAGCCAGGAAGAAAAGTGCAAGGAAAAACGTCCCACCGACTGCTTCCAGAGGATAGCTCCTCAGGAGAGCTGATAGGGCAAAAAGGGAGTATACTCGCCATGTGCATCATGGAAAGGACCCTGCGATTTCTTGTGCCACATCTTTCCGCTCCTCTGGTTCCTAGAGTATGGATGCTGAGGGGTGGAAAAATGTACGCCCACGACAGACAGGGTTTTTCCGTACTTCTCACACCTGGCCAAAAAGGGAAGAAGCTTCCACTGGAGTGTTAAGAAAGAAAGACTTAAAGGGGTCCGCAAAGTCACAAAGCAGCACCCAGGTGTGACATCTCATGACAACGCCTGAACCCACCACTCTGGGTGCTCCTTCAGTGGTGTGAGAAATCAGACGCATGGAGGAGTTCGAAATGGATTCCAGGGTAGCTAGCTGTGAGGCAATTTTTATCACGGACCTCGTCAGAAACAGCTCCTGCTAAGGTCTCAGAGAGTTTGGCAACTAAGTCTCTCTGAAGCCTGGTGAAGTGTGCCAGATAATTCAAAGACTTAAGAGCAAAGATCGATGATGATAAAACTCAGTTCCCTAGCCTGTCCACCGCCAGAGACTCCCTGTTTAGGGGGTGGACAGTCTGGTTCTTCTTGGCCAGTTCCTTTTTCGTGGCAGCCGCCACCACCATCATTTCTACTGGAAGACCATTAGACCAGTGAGGGTGTTGCTCAGGAGGAGATAAAATTTTGTCCGGCCTCCATGGGATGGGTTCAATGGTATCAGGACTCTCTCATGCGTGCTGCACAATGAGCTGAACCAGCTCAACTGCAGGTGGGGTCACCCAGGACGTAGAGGGTCGAGCACGAAAAGCCTGCAGGAATACAGACTCCTCGGAGGGATTGGTGGACTTCCAGTCACCCCTCTGTTTCAGTATTTCAAGGATGTCTCCAAACAAGACATCATCAGAGGGCGACTGTGGGGATCCCTCCCCTTTATCGTAGTCCATGTCCTCGGTTAGACTCCTCAGGTGAGTCCATGTGCTTCCTCTTGCACGTCCTCTTGCTCAGTTCCTCTTCAGTGGGAGCTTCTGAAGATAACTCCGAAAAAGGGGCACCCTGCTGTAGGGCATCTTGAGGCTCTTGTGCTCGATGTCCCAGAGCAGTGGCTTGTGTCAACTGCAGCTCAGAGGAAGGACATATCTGGGGTTTCGATGTTGAAGGCTTGCCTGCAGAGGCAAGGGCCCTCTTCATTGCTTGGACAGCTGGCCTAACCGAAGAGGGATGGGAGCCCTGAACCGAGAAGGACAACCTCGGAACCGGGGTCACACCCTGCTCTGACGAGCCTGCTTCCAAGGATAGGGCCTCAAGGGGACTCTATACCGACATTGCTCCTGGGACAGTGGTAGGTGGTACCATAGAAAAACTCTGAGCCATACCAGGTGCCAAGGAGCCCTCAGTCTAGTCCTGAAGTCGAGGATGGCCTGGCTCTGAATGAGTCAAAGGCCAAAGGGACAGCTACGGGGCCACAGAGAGATCCACTAGTGGCACCAAAGGAGTGAGAATCGAGAATGGTGTCAGTGCCAAATACTTCGAAGCCTGCAAGGACGTCAAAGGAGGAGAGTAAGCTGGAGTCCGTGGAGATAAATTCCCATGTCCAAAGGGGAATGGGGTCTTAGAAGCTGTAGCAATTCCTCTGGCAGTCAGCAGCTGGTCCACAAGACGTACCATGTCCAGTTCCAAGAGGCACCTGGTCGAGCTTGTGGATATCCCAGACGGTGACTCTGGCCATTCTAAAAAAAAGGGCTAAACTGTTGCCCAAGAAAAGGATCCACTGAAGGGGAGTACCGGGTCCGTGCAGTATGGTCTAATGGCACCAATGTCTCGAGTTTGGAGACTTGTGTGGCAGACGTGTCCAAACTTGGAGCAGACACTGTGGGTAAGCTCGGTGCTGTGGATGTAACAGGTGCCATAATCGGTGTGGATGTCAAAATTTGTAGTTTAGGCAGGATTGGTGCCACAGACGTGGCAGTCAGTGCCGAACTCAGTGCTGACTATACAGTGCTTGCTGACAGTACCGAGGACAGTGCTAAAGAAATTGGTTTCGACTCTGAAGCTGAATAGGTAATTTTCGGGATTTTTGGTCTCTGCTCCTGTTTGTTATCACTGTAGGGTAAAGAAGGAACTGAATGCTGTCTCTTTTTATGCTCTCTGTGTTCTTTCTTGGGAGGTGGTGAGCCCTCTGACGCAGAGGTAGCCTCTGAGGAGGGCACCTTAAGAAAGCCCTTCAAAATTGGTTTATTCTTTCATTAAGAGTTTGGGAACTGAACCCCAGACAAACAGAACAAGGAGGTTGTACAGAAAGATGGGGAACTCCCAAACAATATACACACAAAGCATGGGTAGCACTTTTAGGCATTTTGCGACTATACTTGTTGCACTGTTTAAAGCCCGATGCTCCTTTTTTCTCAGACATCCTATCAAAAACACAAATATCCAATCATACAGAGAATGCAAACAAGAAAGTTTTTTTTTTTTTTTTTTTAAAGAAGGGAAGTGAAGAGAAGGAGAGAAATACCAGCCAATGGTATTGAAAGATTATCACGGAGGGTAAAGGGAAAGGGCTGTACCAAGAATGGTACTAGATATTACCATAAGGTATTTGAGAGAAAGATATAGAAAGGGTTACTTAAGAGTGGGCAGAAAAACTAATGCTAGATTAAGTAAAGAGGTTTAGAGTGAAAATTAAAGTTAAATACAAGAATATACTTTTATAATCAAAAAGACTAAGTACTTAGCTGAGAGCTGGCTTGACACGGCTTTACAGCTATGCGGCAAATGAGATCTGAGGTATTCGGGAGAAGGGCATTGTGGGTAAAAACTTAGCTTGAGTTTTTTTTGGCTGGCACGAGCTTGCTACAAGGCCGACTCGGTTACAAGGACAGAACCGACCACCCATCAATAAGGAATGAATGAAGATCAACAAGATCAGATCATATGTTCCCAGTTACTTCTTTCATTTTTGTCACACACTCAAAATTTCCTATCTACCCGAGGAAAAATTCTTTGAAGTCTGCTTAGAGTATAAAAATACCTATGCAAACACTTCCAAGCAAAGATCCTAAACCTTCTGGACTTGGTTAAATACTTAAGAGCCACACCTATTCCTATTGTTGTCTTCTAAACTGCTTTAACAGTCTCTCTTTCCGGTCTTATTCTGCATGGTTATTATTTTCCTTAAGGATCTGTATCCAAAATCCCACTATCTTTCTCTCTCTTTTTCTTGAACTTCCCCCTTGCTTAATCAACATCCCTGTCAACTTTGAGTTATAACATTTTGCTTGTATTATGTATATGTTCCTTAACTATTTAAAAAACTGTCTAAAATGTCCCTTCAAATCAGGTAAACCTAAACCACCTTGATTTATTGGAAGGATCAACTTATCACACTTACCTCTTGCCTTCTTTCCCTCCCAGAGAAATTTCTTCAATTCTTTATTATTGTCCACAACTTCTCCTTGGGTTGGTAAAATTATGCCTGACCCATATACAAGACTAAAGGGGCAAAAACATTTATACTGTTTGTATCTTACTATTCATAAGAGTTTCCAGTTTCTCAATTTTTGTATTATCTTTTGTTTAGTCTCTTCCAATATGTCCTCAGCTGCCGTAACTTAAGCATTTTTAATCCATACTCCTAAATACTTCATCTTTATCATGTCCTCATAAATATGGGTATTGCTGAACCAATTCATATATAGTTACATGATTTATGGTTATAGTCTTTGTTTTACCTTCACTGATTTTATATCTTGAAAATACTTGAAACTCTCTCAAAATGTTCCACAACACTGAGGTGTCCTTGTTTGCATTTATCAGGTACAAAATAATATTATCTGCTAGTCAGCTTTTCTTGATTATCATTCTAATTATAACCTTGTATTTCTGAGTCCCTTATTTTCTTTGCCAATGGCTCAAATTATAAAGTAAATAACAAAGAGGAAAGAGGACACGACTGTGTGGATCCTCTGCTTAAACACTGCTCGTCTGACAGGAACCATCTCACTTCATTTCTTGCCTTCGATCCTTCATATGTCCTTCTAATTAACCTTATTATTTTAACAGGGAATGCAAATACTGCAAATACTTCAAATAACTTCCTCCTGTTCTGAGAGACCCTCCCCCTTATTCTGCAATACTTTAACCTCTTGTCAGCCCCTCTAAGTAATTTCCATTACTTCTTTAAACATCTCTCTCACTTTTATTTTGACCCTATTTTTAAACTCCATTTTCATTTTATTGCAGTCACCATCTATAACTTCTGAAGGTACGTCTATCGTCCCTAATAACTCTCGAATAAATTAACTACCCACTCCTTAAATTCTACTCTTCTTAGCAGGTAGGTGAGAAAACGTCATTTTTTTTTTTTTACTTCATTACCCTACATTTTTATCCAAGTTTTTATTGGTGCATGATCAGAAATAGTTATTGGTTGTCTGTTGAAGTTTTCAATTAAATGCACATGTTCCTGTGAAAGAATAGTTGTGTGAAATCTTACCATAACCATAGATGTCCTTCTCTTTTATGTTTGCAGTATTCTTTACATATGGGTTGTATTCTGCCCTACAACCTGACGTCTGGCTAGTATACAAAAGCTTCAAGCTACTGCCAGTACACAGGACGTTGCATGTCAGCTTTGACAATATCAACCATAAAAGGATGTCCGCACATACCATCCTCAGAACCAGAATGCCCCATGAGGAACAGGAGTCCTAAGAAAAACAATAAGCCATCCAGGAAAGAGATAAGATGCAGGGGAAAGGCAGGAGGGACAGAATATTGCAACACAGAAGAGAAGGAGATCTATGGTTATGGTTAAGATTTTGCACAACTATTCTATGTCCTTCTATTATATAACTGCGGTGGTGGTGCTGTGGTAGCGTTGTCGCCCCACAGTAAGACGTTGTCCTGTTCGATTCTCAGCTGCAGCGTCTTCTGTGGAGAGACATGTGTGAATGGGCGTACCTTCGTTGAAGGTTGTGTGTCAGGGCTGGCAACTCGGCATGTAAAAATCTACTGCCAATCATTAGCAGACCGGCATTCCACTGTGCTGACCCCTAACCGGGAAAAGCCAAAAGGCACAAACAGTTCTATGTCCTTCTATTCAATGTTGCAGTATTCTTTACATATGGGAGAGTGCTATAGCTTAAATGGACCTTAGGGAGGAGGAAGGAACAGAAGAAGGGTGCAAGGAAGAAGCCTCCAGAAACTCATGAAGAATAGCCTATGCAAACCCAGTTCTGGACCTAGAAACAGAGTCCAGCTTGTAATGTTTAGTAAAAGCGTGCAGAGAAGACCAAGTATCAGCCTCCAAAATGGAGTTAGTATCCAGACTCAAAGTCCCTAAGGAAGCCACAGGTCTAGAAGAATGGGCTCTAACAGAAGTAGCCAAAGATTTACCATGGAAATCATAGAAAAAGGCAATAGCTTTAGAAATCCAGGAATAAACAGTCTGTTTAGGAACAGGTAAACCCAGAGCCCTGGGATGAAAAGACACAAAAAGCTGATCTGACTTCCAAATAGTTTTAGTCTTGTCCAAGTAAAAATCTAAGTTGCCTGTGTACATTTAACGTATGCAAAATTCTTTCACTGGAAGACTAAGGTAAGAAGGTGGGCAATTGGATAGACTGATTAACAGACAAGTCATTCCCTACCTTAGACATAAAAGGGGGATTGGTTTGCAAAGAAACTCTGTCCTTGTGGAAAACCAAAAAGGGTAGAGATGTCATCAAGGCCTGTAACTCGGATACCCTCCTAGCAGAGGTCAAGGCAACAAGTAGCATAGTCTTCCAGATGAAAACTTTAGTGAAGCAGACCCGGCGGCCTCAAAGGGAGGCAGAGTCAGCATTTCCAGAACATATTTAAGGTCCCCGGGGGGGGGGGGGGGACTGGTTTCCTTGGAGGCTTAATATGTAGGACACCTTTAAGAAAAAGTTTGACTTCCATTCTGGAAGCTAAAGGAGGTGACAATAGCATACAAGTAGAAAGAGCAGAACAGTGGACTTTCACAGAAGAACATAAGCCAGTTTTTAGAAGCTCACACAGGTACGAAATCACAACAGGAATGTCCACAGTAAATGGATCTAGATTTCTTTTCAGACATCAGATAGAAAATCTTCTCCATCTGGAAATAAGACATTTTCTTGTATTAGGTCTCAAGGCCTCCTGCAAAACCCCATGCATGTCCTGAGAATAAAGGTGCCTGAAAGGGATCAGAAGTTGATAACCCACAGGGTCAGTTGTAATGTTGACAGATGTGGATGAAATCAGAATCCCTTGTCCTGTGTGAGGAGATCCATCCAGTGAGGCAACTTGTGGTGATGGCCATTGCCTAACTGCAGAAGGGGGAACCAATGCTGTCTTGGCCAAAAGGGGGTCACCAACAAGATTTTCGGCCTGTCCTGCTGAATCTTGTGCATGACTTTCTGTATGAGAGGGAAGGGGGGAATGCATAAAGAAACATCCCCTTCCATGGGAAATAAAAAGGCGTCCACCTTCCAAGCCAGAGGATGCAGGGGTCTTGGCACAAAAGAGAGGAAGTTCTGTTCTGGGGGGAGGCAAATAGATCCAGATGTGGAGTACCCCACTGATGAATCAGGTCTCAGAACACATCCCTCTGAAGCATCAATTTGTGGTGTGTCATGGTCCTGCTTAACACATCTGCCACAACATTTTGTGCAGATGGAAGATAAACCGCATGAAGAGTGACCTTGTACTGAATGGCTAGCTCCCATGCCTTCATTGCCAGCCTGCAGAGAAGGTAAGATTTGGTCCCCCATGTTTATATACCATAGGATAGTGGTGTTGTCTGTAAGGATTTTCAGAGAACCTGGCAGAAAAAGACGGTGGAAATTTTGGAAAGTTATGAGCAGAGGAGCAAAGGTCTAATTTCTCTGGTGTTAATGTGCTCTCTACTCTGAGATGGAGACCACAGACCCTGAACTTTCCTGAAAGTACAAGTCGCCCTCCAGCCCATGTCTGAAGCATCTGTGAAGAGTTGTTGAGAAGGCTGGGACAAAAGAAGAGGAAGACCTGAACTCAAAGAAAACTGCTGAATCCAACAAAGGAGCTCTTATTTCAGACATGGAAGGAGTGGAATCAGGGCATCTGGTGGATGAGCATGCTGGGACCTAGTAGTCTTAGAAGCCACTGAAACTTTCTCATGGGGAGTTTTGCAAAGGGCAGCATGGGAATTGTGGAAGCCATGAATCCCAAGAGTCTCTGGAATTCCCCGGCTGAGGTATCTGGAAAAGACAGGAGGGTCTCTATGAAGTGAATGAGAAACTGAGCCTTGTCTGTTGGTAGAAAGGCCATCATCAGGTCTGTCCTGACCCTGCACCCAAGAAAATGTGATCCTGAGATGGAGTCAAACTAGATTTTTTAAAACTGATGGTGAAGCCTACGTTTTGAAGGAGATGAATGGCCTTCTCTAGGTTTAGAGACAAGAGATTGGAGTTGTTTGCAAGGAAAAGAAGGTTGTCCAGGTAGGGATAAACCTGAATAACCTGACCCTCAAGAAAGGCAATGGCAGGAGCCAGGCACTTTGTGAACACCCTTGGGGTAGTGGAAAGACCAAAAGGCAGGGCAGAAAACTGAAAGTGCAAAGAACCCACCAAGAATTGTAAACATTTCCTTTAAATAGAACAGATGGGGATAGGCAAGTAGGCATCTTTGAGAGCCAGGAAAGCCATGAAGGCTTAAGGAGTGGAAAAAGTGTCTGCAGGGACAGCATTCAGAAAGAAGGAACCTGCAGGAATGTGTTTAAATGGAAAGATCTAGAATTTGTCTCCAAGGACCATCTTTCATTGGAACCAGAAACATTCTTGAGTAAAACCCCTTGCCTCTCTGATCCCAAGGAACAGGTTCCATGGTGCCCAGAGACCTCAGTTGAGAAAGGAGGTCTGGAAAAAAACTGCATCTGACTGGAGGGGGGCTGTGGAATAGCCATGAATGAAGGAAGACTCTTCCAAGTCATGAAGTAACCTTTTTGGGCAATGGACAAAATCCAGGCATCCTGAGTGATCCTTGTCGAGACTGGAAAAGAAAGAGAAAGGTGAAGAGAAAGAGGGATAATGACTTGGAAGAAACTCCAGATAGTCAGAGAGAAATGGGTCTGGGCTGAAAAGACTGCTGAGAAGAGGAAAATGAAGATGAAGATTTTGACCGAGAGGGTCCTCCTGGAAAACTTCTTAGACCTAGGAGAAGAGGAAGAAGCTGAACGAGTTGATCTCCTAACAAAAGATGATTTTGGCAGGGAAAATTTCTTTGAAATTTGGGAACCGGTGAAACAAAGAAGCGTGGTCTTGGAGTTCCTTTGCTTTCTCTTGCAAAGCCTTAAATAGCTCTGCAGCCGCTGAACAAAAAAAGCAGTCTTGCCCAAAGGAGCATCTAGTAACTTGGCCTTAATTTCATCAGGTAATGACTGAAGTCTCAACCATGAATGTCTCCTAAGTACAGAGGCAGAAGCAGCAGCTCTAGATGATGCCTCAACAGCATCATAGCTGCACTTAACAGAATGCCTAGCCATCTGAGAAGCAGCAGCCAAAAGAGACATGACCTGTGTTTTAATCTCAGAATCTGGCAAGGACAATAAGGCCTGAGAGGCTTGAGAAAGCAAAGCTAAGGAGTAATTGGACATTATGCGTCTGGCAATTAATAGCTCTGATTGCTAAAGTGGAAGAAGTATTTACACTTTTTATCCAATCTCTCAAGAATCTTGCTCTCTTTATCAGATGGAAGAAGCTTAGCAGAAGGGAATAACTGGGAAAACTTATCAGAAGCCCTGGAGATGACTGCTTGATCTGCAGAGGGTCACTTGTAGAGAAACTTATAATCATCAGAAACCTTATAGAACCTCTTAGGAGCTGGACCCCGAGATTATGGAGTTTTAGAGGAAGAAGCAAATTTGTCTAGGAAAGCTGGAAGGACTGGAGGAACTGCAGAGAGTGAGTGAACCTCCATCTGAAGGAGGTCATAGTACCTCTTCTGTTCTTCAGAAATCTGGGAACAATCCCATTTGAAGAACTCTCCCATCTTATTAATGGTTTGTCCAAAGGAAATGTCCTCCTGAGGGGAATCTCCTCCATTAGACTCCTGCTCAGGAGATGCATATTGCAAAGGAGAAGCAAGTTGGGGGGAATATGCAAAAGAAGCATCATCGGAAGAGTCATCAGAATTAGGTACCTGAGATTCAGCAGCCTGAACTGGGGAGGAAGAGAAAGAAGGCAGAGAGGAAGTAGGTTCCAAGGTCACCAAGGCCTTAACAAGACCCTGAGAAAAAGCTTCCCAATCTGACTGAAGAGAAGGAATGCTAGGGTGCTTAGTTTTTTTGCTTCTTCTTAACATGTCTTTCTGGAAGAGGGGACAAAGGAGAGGAACCAGACGTAGGCCTAACAGCAGATGAAGCCAGATCCCTAGTCGAGACATCAATGGCACAGATGTCACAGGAGTCATCCAACACAACGAGCCATGGTTCCCCCATATCGCCTGAAGACTATGTCTGTAAAGCCTCCGGCATGCTGGGATCCGTCCCCTAGCAGATTTTGCAGAGGTACCTGCGAAGAAGCAAACCCGTCCTATGAGCGTACCACTGGGTCTTCACCGACATCAAGGGGTACACGCCTGAGGCAGAAGGCACAGCGGAAGATGATTCCGGCTTTAGCTTACTCGCCTTTCCCTTCAAAGTCAGCTCAGCTGAAGGACCTGCGGCTCCCTCCATAGTGTCTTTAGCCACTCATTTGAGCCTCTGATTCTCAAGATACAGATTCAATGTCGAGACATGACTACGCAATGTTTTAGGCACAAAGGCCTGACAGACAGAGCAGGATCAGTGGCCGTGACTAGGCCCTAAACAGGAAAGATAGAGCTCATGGCTAGCTTTATAAGGAAACTGCCTTCCACACCTACACTTGCCCTTCCTGGATGACATGAACAAAACAAAAGGGAGTAACAAGAAATAAACTCCCCAACAGGGCAAAACAAAATCCAAATGCAGACTGAATGTAGACGTCAACCTTCCGAATGGCCGCAGAAAAGTTCTGAGGATGGTACGTGCAGACGTCCTTTTATGGCTGCTGATGTCAAAGCAGACATGCGACATCCCACATACTGCCAAGTAGCTTGAAGCTTTTGTATATTGGCCGGACTTCAGGTCACAGGGCAGAAAACAACCCATATGTAAAGAATACTGCAACAATGAATAGAAGGACATCATAATTCCTATCTAGTCTAGCCCAGTTATTGCACCTTGTGGAATAATATATAAATTCTTTTCAAGTTCCTACTACTAAATTCACATCTTCCATACCAAATATTCTAATAAATTTCTTCAGAAATCTACCTTCTTTTGTTATACTGTCCCTTCTAGGTTCCCTGCTACAACCTTCACTATTTCAAATCAAATTCCAGTCCCCACCTATAAATAATATTCCCTGCAGAAATCTGGATTACGTCTCCCAAAATTTTCTTAAGATCCACAATAGCAGTTTTCAGTGGAATATAAATACTCCTCCTTTGCCAACAGCCCCTTACTAACACAAATCTATCATTTTTGTCTTTTTCCCCTTCATCTAACACTATTACAACCCCTCTAGCAATTAGTACAATTACTCCCCTTTTCCTCTGACACAGATATTCTGAAATCCGCTCTGTCAAATTCACACGCTCATTTCTTTCCAAATGTGTTTCTTGCAGCATTGATATTTCCACTCTACATGTACAGATAAAAAGGTAGAGAGTATTACATTATGTTAAAAAATGCAAAGAACTTCACGTTCCAGGATAATACTGACAACATAGCCATCATGATAAAAAGCTACTGTTCCCGCTTATTATACACATCAGTTTTTGAACGTATATCTCCAGCTTTTGTGTTATACATGTATGCTGATGCTTGGCAGGCAGATCTTTTCTACAGTTGTTTCTTCTCATTGCCATTTGAACCCATGTTACATATTCAAGATGTTTTGTTTTAATGAAAACACTCAAACAAAAAAACTAAAAACAAAACACCCTCATTTCCTATTAACTTGGAACAAACATACAAAACTATGTACATCTTCAACACTTGAAATTTAAGGAAGACTAGACTGCCCTAAAATGATGTCTGCACCTACAGGGATTATCCAAACTTAAGGTTACCCATGCTAAAATGCATGCTACAGCCTGTGCTCTCACTTACACTGATTGTCGTCTGTTGTTTTCTGATCAGTCTTCCCTTCCCAGATATGAAAAACAGCTTGCATGTTTTCAGAAAACATTAACTTTTACCCCCAAGAAAAAAATGTACCAGCTATCTTTAAATAAAACTAAACTGAACAGTGTTCTACTAAAGCCCTAAGAAAAAATGTACCAGCTAGCTTTAAATAAAACTAAACTGAACAGTGTTCTATTAACTGCATTAAAGTATTAAGGCTGCTAGAGAGGTTGCTACCTTTTTCATTCTCCATAATTTCAAACAGTTATTTCACTGAACTGCTTACCATTGTACCTTTAAATTTCACATTTACCTTGGCAAAGAATACTCATAATTATCAAGATTAACTAATTGTACCTGCAGACAGCTCGTCTCCATAGAAATGTACACAGCAACGAGTCTTTGCAAATTTCACTCAGAAAAGAATGCACAGCTGCCTTCACCTTGAGATGTCTCAACTCCACTGAAAATTTCCAACTGTTAAACAAACAAGCTAATATATTTATAATTGTAAGCTTAGCATTTTCATGGGTTTCATCATTTTTTAAACATTTATTAAAGTATCATACTGGCAGAAGAGAAAACAAACTATTTTAACATGTTTCCCATTTAAATACAATATACAGCACATATATTGTCACTGCTACTATCATCAGTCCAGCATTACAAAAAATGCTGAATTCCTACCTTCCCTTAAACCTCTCGTCTCCTGAACATTATAAATGTTTTCTTCACACATTTTCCCTTTATCTCAATGAAATTCACTCCTTCCATTTCTAAAGATTCCTCTTCCAGTTATTTTATCGCTTTTATAATATTCAATACCTCAAATACAGTTGGTGTAGACTTTGATTTCCATTTTCTAGTAATTACTTTTTGGCAGCAAACAGAATTAAATTTGCGACCTTACTATGTCTAGGTAATTCAAATCATGTATCCCAGCTCAAATTAATTTATTTACTTAACTGCCATTTACTCACCCAATAGTACTCTGTAGGGAATTTTTAAAATCTACCAACTCGCTACATTCCAAAACATATGTTCCCAGTCATCTTTTTCTTCTCCATCACACCTCCAACATTTGCTAGCTACTCATGGAAAAATTCTTTAAAGTCTGCTTCAGGTATAAAGATTCATATGCAAAGACTTCCAAATAAAGGCCCTAAACCTTCTGGACTTGACTGCACATTTGAGAGCTATATATATATATATATATATATATATATATATATATATATATATATATATATATATAGTCTTCCCATAAATTGCTTTTCCAGTCCCTCTTCCCAATCTTTTCTAACTTTCTCGGATTGATTTGTATAGTTATCATGCAATATTGTATATGCCCTACTAATTATCCCTTTTTTAACAGCTGTTTCTGTTCTAGACTCAGCTAAAAACTCTACCAGAGAAGATCTTTCACTTAAAATTTCTCTATCCCCCTTCTCTTTGCCTGTACTCAGGGATCAAGCCTTGGTAGGGAATGCAGTCTACAGCCTGCAATCCAAATACTTTTTTGACTTATGGCTTTCATCATTTTGTTTTATTTTTAAACCTATGTGCTTACAAAAACATCTGTTTACAGCTTAAGTCAAAGGCAGTAAGCTAGATAATCATCCTCGTAAAATAAAGAGAGAAAATAACCTAATTCTACATTTTACACCCACCTTCACCACCACAGCAGCCCAAGAGCACTACATACGAACAATAAAAAGTACAGTTGTGTACCCTTACCATAAATGTAGATGACTGAGTGTATTCACTGTTGCAGTCATCACCTGTAGGTTATCCCTGCTGTGGTAGTCCTCGGCCGGCCCGAATACCAGAGTCAATATTTTTCTGCATCGGCTGTTGTCATTTGCTGTCTGATGTCAGGTCGTCAGTGGTATAAAGCAAGGCAGCCGACGCCATTACATCGGTTTTTCTTACCCTAACCAGTCAGAAGTCCAAGTAAATATGGTAAAGTGGTCCTGGTGGCTAAAAGCCACAGTGAGAAGCTTATGTCTCCCTAAAGAAAGAAGATATAAGGGGGAAGGAGGGAAAGAAACCACAATTGCAATAGTGAATACACTCGAACATCTACATTTATGATAAGTGTACACAACTGTACTATGTTCTTCGTGTTTCAATGTTGCAGTCATCACCTGTGGGAGGACTCCCAAAGCTGAGGAGAGGGGTGGTAGGATTAGTAAAAGACCTAGGCATGGATAAGCATGTCATGCAGAACTGCAGAGGCAAACAATGCCCTAGCCTTAGAAAATAGAGGTAGGTGGGTATGGACAGAAGCCCAGGTGGCAGCTTCCAAGATGTCCCTGGTGGGAACTCCTCTGAGGAATGCTGTGGAAGTGGAGGCTGCCCTACTGGAATGGGTTTGAACCATACCTCTCAACATGGAAACATCAAAAATCTGGACAAAGGCCCATGTAAAATAGGTACAAATCTGTACGCTGATTAATAAAATTTGCATACATAATTATGTAACCCCACCCACTCATATGGAATTGCGGGATATCAACTTTCAAACACAAACTGAAGAGCAGACAACCAAAATATGGCCCCAGAGAACCAGACCCTGTAGTAAATGGTAGCCATTTTCTTTTAAATGTGTAGCAATGGTGTTCACTGGGAAAGGAGATGATGATGAACCTTAAGATTTTGTTTTCGGTGACTTGCAGTATGTGGGCTTTATGGTAAAAGTAGGGCATTTAATGGTAGGCAATATTCTAATCTTAGCAAAGGAATATTATAGCTTGCTAGGACCTCAGAAAGTCATTCGTCATGGCCTACTGATCAGTAGCATAGCTACAGTTTGTGCCACCCGGGGCTGTCTTTGCCATCCTCCCTCCTCACAAAATCATGGTTGAATGGGGCCTCCCCATATACAGCCCTCCCCCGTGCAGCCATTCCAATGTTCCATTACGTGGCTATTTCACCCCATTTACTCTAAACACTGTAATGTGCATACTGCTTTACTTCTACGATGATTTGGATTTCATTTAAATGTTTTATTTTACATTTTACAGCATAAACACTAAGACATCTGCTAAACAAAGCAATGCAGTCTCACAATTAAAATAGACTTAGCATTAAAACTTCTCTGCCCTTGAACCTCACCATTCATTGAAACAGCACTGAAACCCACATTCAAATAAAAGACATCTGGCCAATGGCAGATAAAGATTAACTTTGGTCTGTTTTCAAATCATAGTCCCCTTACACACCAAACATACATGTGTTCTTTGATACACCTTCCTGATTGTAGTTTATTGTTTTGAACATTTTTTTCAGTAAACAATGAAACAAAATGCATGCAGCAATAATGACAAAACTGCCTAATTCAGAACATTTCCATCACAAGTCTACTCAAAATTCTATAATCCACCAGTATCAGTAAATATACACAATCTCTGCAGAAGTAAATGTCATCTAACTGATTCCACATTAACGAGATCTGTAACTAATGAAGAGGTTGCTGCTAACAAACAACTTTATGTTTCATTGTTTTATCTACAAATAAAGTGCCTGCTGCCCTTGAGGAATAAATTGCCTATGTTACATAAAAAAAAAAATAAGCTAATAATATCGCAATAGGGAATGGATGGCAAACTGATAACAGTTTCATAACTACTTTTATCACCTCCAAAGAGGACATTCTCAGGACTGCAGCATCCACCCCATTTAAAAGTACAACACAGTACAGTATCAGCAATGCATAGTGTTGGAGTAAAAGCCACAGCCTTCTGGATCAAAAGCAAGTATTCAAACCATTATGCTATTAACAATGCAAGCAGACTCAGCATCATAAGCAGCACTAAACTTCTCTACCCATGAAGCTCTCAGCTCCTTGTAAAATCCACTCAATACTCGACTGTATAGCTCATCTTTGCAGCACAAGAAATCTGGAAAAAGCCAAAATTTGTTGGGGGGATAAAAGCTCAAAAAACAGGGGCACATTTTAAACATTGCTTGTATAATCTTGGAAAGCTGCTAGAAATTAGAGTGTTGTTACCACCATGCATATCACTGACAAAGTCTTGAACCCAGGACCCTGTGCACTACAGTCAGAGCAACATACCATTATGCAAAATCAGCTGTTTCCTGAAAGATAGGAAGAATGAAACTTAAATGACTATCATTTAGTGAATTCGGTTCTCACCATAGCTCTCAACCTCTTAGCACAAAACACCTGGACAAAGCCAATAATGGGGGAATAGAGCCTTCACACACATTCAGTGAATTCAGTTCCATAGCTCTCAACCTCTTGGCACAAAAAACCTGGACAAAGCCAATAATGGGGGAATACAGCCCTAAAATAGGGACAGATTTCAAATACTGATCTTATAAACTTAGAACATTGCTAGAATAAAGAGTTTTGCGGTGCTATGTATTTTCTGAAGAATCTTAAGTCTGAAATTCAAATACATGTTATTATTTAGTGAATTCAATCCTTCACTGATTTGCCATAAAACACACACACACACACACACACACACACACACACACACACACACACACACTGTGGCTTAACAATACCCCTCTATACTTTGAAAAGCATTACCTACTATTGCCACTTCTAACTATAAAAAGACTACTTAAAGGTGAACTCCAGTCACAAAAAGCATGTTTAAAAATGAGTACACTTTGGAAAACTTACAGCAGCAGTCAGTTTAGAAAACTTACAGCAGCAGTTCATCGTAATTCTTCTGTCCCTGCTCACAAATATAACAGCACTTGTCACAAATGTAACTGCACTCGTAATGGTTCTACGTCGCTGCTTGTGGCTTAACAATACCCCTCTATACTTTAAAAAATGTTACCTACTATTGCCACTTCTAACTATAAAAAGACTACTTGAAGGTGAACTCCAGTCACAAAAAGCATGTTAAACAGCGAGTTAAACCAGATGTTTATTTTTTTGTGCTCTTTTACCAAGAGATGCTCAGAAAAAATGTACTCGTAGACACACACCGAATATGCCTAGCTACTCCCTTGCTGTACACTATGAGCACAGGACAGGGTACTGTAACAAACTTTTATATGCTGCTTAAAGTTACCGCTCCTCTTTCAAAGTCATTGTAGAAGGGTTTGTTGAGCAGGCACTTCTCACTGCATCCCTGCGATCCCACAAGAGTTAGATAAATGTAGTCATCGGTACCTGCAAACCGGCACTGGGTCCTAGTAGCAACAGTCACTATGTAGCTGGGCATTGCAGCTCTACTAGTAGTCTCAGCCTCTCAGGTTAGGACAATCACCTTTGCAGATCCCCAAGCTAAAGGGGCGCCTGAAGCCAAGACACCTAACACTCTTGTTTGGGTTCCTCTTTTCATTCCACCAAACTTGCAACAGGGGCACACTACCAAGAAGAAAGACCACATTTATCCTCTAAAGAGAAAATGATTTTGGAGAAGCAGACCAGCATAAAAACAGTGAACTGCTGTTATAAATATTGCATGCATCCCCGGCTCCTGCTCTAAGGAACTCTAACAGCAAAAAAGTTATACACTTCCTTCTAAAACAATTAGAGCAATCGAGTGTGTACTTTACACTCTTAACACAAAAACGTATTTACAACAGCAGACAGTTCAATTCGTAATTCATCCCTGCTCACAACTATAACCGCAACTGCTTGCAAATAAATATTCCTGGAAATGCTCAGACTTGTAACGGCTCACAAATATAATGTTTGTAATTCGCGCAAATACTAGAAATGTTCGCACTTGAGCTTCAGTTCCGACAGGCTGGCAGGCTAATGGCGCTGCCGTCATCGCGTAAGTAATGATGTTAGGTCAAAAGGCTGAAAATTCAAAAACAGAGCTGGGAAAATCGGAAATTAAGGGGTGCCACTCGGGAATCGTGGCACCCCATTATTTGGACCTCAAAACCAGTAAAAGCCATGAAATTCGGTACAGTTGAGCGGTATGGTTTGAATAGACTTGGGGGGGGGGTTCCCATGTAATCTGTAGCAGAAATGGATACAGTGTGATATCCACTTGGACATGGTCTGCTTGGAAATGGGCTTCCCCTCTGCCCCTGGGGCAAAGCTGACAAGTAGCTGATCTGTTTTCCTGAAGGGTTTAATACAGTCCAAACAGTATCTGAGCTGTCTGTGCACATCTAGTGAGTGCAAAATTCTTTCCCCCTTGTTTTGAGGGCTAGGAAAGAAGGTGGGTAGATGTATGGCCTGGTTGACGGTCACATTAGATACCACCTTGGGCATAAAGGAGGGATTAGTGCTCAGGGAGACCATGTCTGCATGAAAAATGATGAAGGGCTCAATGGCCATCAATGCCTGAAATTCTGAAACCCTTCTGGCTGAGGTGACAACTAGAAGAAAAGCAGTTTTCCAGGAGAGGTATCCAAGTTCTGCTGAAGCAGCAGGTTCGAAGGGTGGTAAGGTTAGTTTTTCCCAAACATAATTCAGGTCCCAGGATGGTGTGGGTGGCCTTCTGGGAGGTCTGATATTAGAAGCCTCTCTGAGTAATTGTTTAATCAAAGGATGGGAGAACAGGGGCTGATCTGTATCAAAATTAGCTGAAAGGGCTGAGGTGTGGATTTTAATAGAAGAGAAGGAGAGGCCACTATTACGTAGCTCCACTAGGAAATCCAGGATAAGAGGGATAGAAGGTTGTAAGGTATTGCCCCCTCTGGACTGGCTCCAGGAGCAGAATCTTTTCATTTTCCTGCGTAAGATTTTCTGGTGCTGGGCATTCCGGCCTCTGTGATAATGTCTAAGACCTGTTTGCTTAACAGGGGTCCCTTGTTTGCCTTTAGAGTATTAGCCATGCTGATAGTTTGAGAGTCTGCAAGGCTGGGTGCATCACCCCCCCACCTGAGTCAAGAGATCCGAGATCAGGGGAAGCTGTCTGGAAGGCTGTAATGTCAGGCTGCGCAGTAAGGGGTACCAATGTTGTCTGGGCCAATCTGGAGCAATGAGGATGGCCTTTGGTCTCTCCTCCCTTATTTTGATCAGCACCATGGGAATAAGAGGCAGAGGAGGGAATGCGTACACAAAGAGGGTGTTCCAGGGGAAGGTCAAGGCATCCACCTTCCATGCTAGGTGGTGATACTCCCTGGTACAGAATTTTTTCAGCTGATGGTTGAGATGCGAAGCAAAGAGATCCACCTCTGGAGTCCCCCACTCCCGAGTGATTTGTAAAAAGATTTTTCTCTGGAGCTGCCATTCGTGGGGGTCCAGTAAGTTTCTGCTTAAGTGGTCTGCCAGGGTGTTGTTGACCTAGGTGTAGGTATTGGGCTATTAGGTGTAATCTCATGGAAGAGGCTGTCAGCCAGAGGTTCATGGCTAGCCTGCACAGAGGGTAAGATTGGGTTAGGGTTACCACCTGTCCCTCTTTGTGAGGGACAGTCCCACTTTGGGCAGTTGTGTCCTGCGAACAAAAATAAAAAATGACAAATGTCCTGAGATTTTAAGACAAAGTATATTTCTTCAGTTTTCTTTAATAGTTGCATAAAACAGTTATTTTATATCGGAAATACACAAATATTATATGAAAAAGCACAAGCAATGCAAATGCTACAAAAATAAGCTTTTCTTTTGGCAAAAAAGTGAAGCTCTGTCCCTTGCACTAGCCGTTGGTATGTTTTGTCCTGCAAAATCTCACATTTCTACAAAAAATGTCCCACTTTGGGCATTTGAAAAGGTGTCAACCCCTAGATTGGGTCCCTCCCTGTTTGTTGATATACCACATTACTGTGGTGTCTGTTTTGATAAGAAGAACCCCCGGCTTGAGATGGAGTTTGAAGGATGTCAGAGCCTTTTGTATGGCCATCATTTCCTTCTGGTTGACGTGTAAGGGAGGGTGCTGGGCATCCCAAAGACCTTGGGTGCACCTGCCTTCTAGGTGAGCGCCCCAAGCAATGTCTGAGGCATCGGTGGTAATGGTCTGCCCGGTTGAGTGGAGGGTGAAGGAGAGACCCTTGTTCTTGCCACAGGCGCCTGTCCACCAGAGAAACTCGGCCCTTATACAGGGGCTCAGAGGGAGCGAGGTCTCTAGAGGTTGAGAGTGCTGACACCAAAGGATCTTTAGATACCACTGAAGTTTTCTCATATGAAGCCGGACCAGAGGAATTAGAAGGATGCAAGACGTCATGTACCCAAAGGCTTGTGGGAACTTCCTCGCAGTGAGGTGACTTCTGGAAGCCAGCTGGGTAAAGAAGAGAGGCAGGAAGCTCTGCTTTTCTGGGGATAGGAAGGCCATTTGGGATGCTGTGTTCAGCAGTGCTACCAAAAAATTATCTTCCTGGAGGGTTTTTGCTTCGATTTCTTCTCGTTGATGGTGTATACTAAGGAGGTTAGGAGGGTTTTGACAAAGAGGTCGTCTTTGAGTAGCTTTTCTTTGCACTCTGCCTGAATGAGGCAGTTGTCCAAATAAGGGTAAACTGTATATTTTTCTGTCTGCAAAAGGCTATGGCCGGGGCTAAGCATTTGGTGAATACCCTGGGAGCAGTAGATAAGCCAAAGGGTAGCACAGAGAACTAAAAGTGTTGTGAGCCTGCTCTGAAATGAAGGAATTTCCTGCAGGATTCCCTTATGGGGATGTGGAGGTAGGCATCTTTTAAATCTAGGATGACTAACCAGGCATTTTTTGTCAGAACAGGCAGCAGCTGCTGCAAAGCTAGCATTTTTAATTTGGGGACCACCAGGGAGGTATTCAGAATGGCTAGATCTAGGATGGGGCACCAATTGTCCTCTTTTCTGGGAACAAGGAATAGTCTGGAATAAAAGCCTTTGCCTGTTTGATCTGAGGGGACAGGTTCTACTGCCCCTTGGGATATGAGAGTTTGGACTTGTTTCAATGCCTCTGCCCACTGATTTGGTGGTAAGTCTGGGTACCCTCTTGGAATTGGGAGTTCGTTGAAGGAGAATTTGTATCCCTGAAAAATAATCTTTAAGACCCATTGGTCCTTTGTTACAGAAAGCCAATTTTTTATGCAGAGGAAGAGCCTTCCTCCTAGTTTTTAGTGAGTGAAAAGAGGACGGGGGGTGGAGAGTCATTGAGAGTTTTTGCCATAGAGGGGTGGTTCTCTGCTGTCCCTAGGATAGGAGCCTTGATGCTCTGTCCCTGCGGGGCTTACCTTACCCCTGTCTGCTAGGTGCAGGGAAGGACCAGTGTTTTAAGGGAAAATTCCTACTGAACCTAGGAGGTTGTACCTGAAAGAAATCTTTTACTGTTTGCATAGATTGTGCCTTGTCTTCCATCTTTTTAAGCACCTCTTCTGCTTTTACTCCAAACAAGTGGCCCTTATCCAAGGGTGCATCAATTAAATTAGATTTGACATGATCAGGGAGAAGTTGTTCCTTCAACCATGCAGGTCTCCTAATGACAGATCCTGACACTGCTACCCTGCTTGTGGCTTCTAGGGTGCCATATCCACAGTGTAATGAGTGTTTGGCCACTTGACAAGTAGAGTGCAGTAAATCTGCTAACTCTTTCGAATTGGCACAGTCAGGAAATGTTGAAATCTTTTGCTTTAATAGTTCTAAAGTGTGTTGTTGATATTTTAACATGTGGAACTGACAGTTGAGTGCTCTGATAGCTAAGGTTGCAAAGATGTATACTTTTTTACCTCATCTGTCCAGAGCTCTGGAATCCTTGTCAGAAGGAATAGGATTCTTTGCAGAACTAGCCTTAGCTCCTTTTGGTCCCTGTGTAATGACCTCTCGGTGCAGCAGGATTTCTTTACAGGTATTTGTGAGAATCCGGTACTCTAATACCCTTCAGGTTTACTGGGAGCAGGTGGGAGGGCGTCAGGAGCTATGCTGGATTCATGGAAGACATCATCCACCACCTCTAAGATAGGGGGGATGGCCAAAGGCCTGTGCTGGGGCAGGTCTAGAAACTCTCTTGGTCTTTTCTTAGACTGAGGGAAGTTCTGGGATTCCCAGTGGAAATGTTTCCTGAGAGTGTGAAGGGTTGCCCCAAAGGAAAGATCTTCTGGTGGGGAGGCAGAAGGAATGGATTCCTCTGCATCTGCATCCTCATAAGCAGTCAGAGGTTGTTGTTCCTCTTCAAAATCTGAATAATCAGACTCCTCAGAATCCTGTTCTGTCAGTATTTCAGGAGAAAGGTCTCTTTCCCTTTTAGAAGTTGTGGCCTGACTACCCCTGATAAGGGTGATAAGATCCTCCGCCATATTAAGCATTTGAGCTTGGGGTGGTGGAGGAGTAAGATGGTGGCTAGAGGTAGATTTCCTAGGAGTGTCCTTGCTTCCAGGCCTAAGAGTATCCATGGGTCTGAGAGAAACTGTAGTCGGATGAGAAGACGTCAGTTTTTGTCTAGATTCAGTAGTGCGAAAGACCTCCTCAGAAGCTGGTGCCTGCGTCGTGGCTCTGGACCCAATCGAGGAAGAAACAACCAACGGCTCAGAAGATGAAGAAGAATTCTGCGGCATACCAGACTCCGAAAGGGTCTCAGTAGAGGCCTGTGAATGTATCGGATCAGGCATCAGGGACTGTGAAGGCACCTCACTGAATTCCGGAAAACTGACGACCTGCTTAGCGGTAGAGTCGTCGGAAGGCTTAGCCTTGTGTGGTCTGTCTCAATCTTTATCTTTACGTTTTTTCGGAATGTCTATGGATTGCTGGTTGACGGACGCCATTTCGGCATGTGAAGACAGAAGGCAAAAATACCTGGCTATAATAAGAGCTCTACGACAAATGCTTCTCGCATTAAACAGGGCACAGAACCGGCAACGGGGGGACATCGTGGTCTGGGCCTAAACAAGTGAAGCAATATGAGTGGAAGTCTCGGTGTGGGATCTGCTTTCCACAGGCGAGACAATTGCTAACTTTTTCTGACATTGGTTAGTGCAAGAACAAAGAATCCCCAAACAGGGTACTTAGCTTTAGACGTTTTCAGCTGTAATTCAAACTCTTGTAGCGACCGACTGGCACACTTGCGAACTGCTTCTGTTATAGACTCCGCGGCACGAAAGACTGATGTAATGGCATCAGCTGCTTGCTTTATAGCACTGACGACCTAACGTCAGTTAGCAAATGACAGCAGCCGATGCAGAAAAGCATCGACTTTGGTATTCGGGCCGGCCGAGGGCTAATACAGCAGGGATAACCCACAGGTGATGACTGCAACATTGAAACACGGAGAACATCTTGCTTTTGTCTAGCCTTTTTTAACGTTCTATACTGTAAAAACCTATATTTCGTACAACTAAAAAGTACTCGTTTACTTTAATAGTCTAAACTTTATAAGTAAATTGCTATAGCTTAGAACAACTGGGAGATGGAAGAGTAAAGGTCCAGGAGTCCCTGCTGAATGGTCCTAGCAAAGCCTGACCTAGACCTGGAGAAGGAATCTAGCTTTGTAAAAGTATGTACAGAGAACCATATTGCTACTTCTAGAATACAACCAGTCTTAACACTTGCCAAAATGTCATACAATGAAGCCAAGACCCTGGCAGATTATGCCTTGACCCCACCTGAACAGTTTTGCTGTGATGGGAACAACAAAAGGTAACAGCCTGAGACAACCATTTGGAAATTACCTGCTTTCACGCAGGTTGTTCCTTCTTCTTACCTTCACAAGAAATAAAATGATCAGAACTTCTGAAAAATTTTGTTCTGTCAAGATAGTACCAGAGTCGTCTGTGAACATCCAAGGTATGTTGTATCCTTTCTCCCTCATTTTTTTTTGTTTGGGGAAGAACACTTAGAGATGGGTAGGTTGGCTTATAGTAAACCTGAGGTCTATGGTTAATTGTCGAACGGACTAATAATTGAACAGCACATCATCGAAATCCAATTGTCAAACAACCATCCAGTGAACAAGCACTTCATCAAACCTGTGAGATGGGGAAAGTAACTAGTTGGCACACACTTCCCCGTCTCACTTTTTCTCACTGTAGTGTGACCTTGGAGTTGGTATATATAGTTAGGTGGGGTGTTGGGGGCGAAGCCTCCCACATGGGGTGGGTTTGAAATACTGCCATTTATGAGACAGGGAAGTGTTGGACAACTAGTTACCTTCCCTGTCTCACAGGTTCCATTAAGTGCTCATTTGATGGACGAACGTTCGACGATTGGATTTTGATGGTTAGTCCGTTCGATGATTAACCACAGACCCGTAAACCTGGATACCACTTTAGGCATAAAAAAAGGATTTGTTGTCAAGTAACCCCTCTCTCTACAGAAAATAAGATAAGGTTGACTCACTATAAGAATTTGCAACTCAGGCACTCTTTGTACAGGTCAGACCAATCAGAAACACTGTTTTTCATGTTAAAAAACTCAAGTCAGCCAGACAAGCTGGTTCAAATGGAAAAGTGTTACCTTCTCTAACACAAAGTTGAGATCTTAAGGAGGCGCCACTGGTTTTCTTGGAGGTCTTTTATGTAATACCCCTTTCAAAAGATTTTGATATGAGAATGCATTGCAAGAGGAGGAGGATCCATGAAAAGACGTGCTGAAATGGCTGAAAAATGAACTTTGACAGAGGAGTAAGATGGACCATAGGAAAGTAACTTACATAAATATTGCAAAACCAGAGAAATACTAGCCCAGAAGAGGTTCTGGTTATGTTTTGGCACCAACTTGAAAACTTCCATTTATATATGATAGTGTAGAAAAAGACGTTCTTGTCTCCACTAAAATCTGATGCAGATCTCAGAACATGGGTTTGGGATGTATCATACAGTCTTGTTCTTATGTGAGCAGATCCAGTCTGTGAGAAAGCTTGTAGTAATTGCTCCTGGACAATTTGGGCCAGAAGGGAGTCACATAAGTACCCTAGATATCCACGGAAAGGTATACTGGAACATTCCTGTCCAAAGAAAAGAAAAAAAGCATCTGCCTTTCCAGGCCTTGCACGGAGTCCTGGAGCAAAAGTTTACCACCTGATTGTTCAGAGAACAGGCAAAGTGGTCTATACTTCAGGAATTCCCCCAAGATGGATCAAATCTTGGAGAAACCCTTGATCTAATTAACAATTGTGAGGGTCTACCTTTGTCCTGCTCAGCTTGCCTGTCATGCAGTTTTGCTCTGATGGAATGTAGGATGCCTGTACAGATTATGCTGTGAATCTATATCCCATGCTAACATAGCTTGTCTACATAGGGGGCAAGATCTGGCTCCCCTTTGCTTGTTTACATACATCACTGTGGTATTGTGTGTAACAATCTGAAGTGGTTTTGGGAACTAAAGGTTATTCAGTGAGTTGAGTGCCTCGATAAGAGCAAGCATTACTTATGTTTAAGTGCTTGTGCATGTCTTGTTGTCCCAGATAACTTGCACTTTTATCCCCCTTGACACTGCTCTCCAAGAAAAGTTTGAGGCATCTGCTGTGACTGACTGCTTTGCAGCAGGAGGGGAGAAGGGGATTCAGGGATACTGTATTCTCCATCAAGTGATTTCTCTTCTCACAAATCCCAAAAAGTGTAGTTGTGTGATATCTTACCATAACAGTAGATATTCATCTCTTCAGTGTTGCAGTATTATTCACTAAAGGGATCCCCTGCCAAGGGTAGCCCAACATCCGGCCAGTATATTAAAGTCTAAGGATTTTATAGACACCGTACATCACATGTATGTTCCCTGTTCATGTCATACGGCATAAAGGTGACAAAGATGTACATACCTCAAAAATGAATAGCCCCAGGAGGAACAACAGTCCAAGGAGAGAAGGAAGAACATGTACATTGTAAAGGAAAAAATAAAGGAGAAAAGGGAAAGGGAGGGAACAAATACAGCAACAGTGATGAGGAGGACTAAGATTGTACACAACTGTACTGTGCTCTATATTCACTGTTGCAGTGTTCTTTACTAAAGTACAAAAGCACAAGAGGAAACTTGGGAGGAGGAAGGCCCAGAAGAATTCTCCAGAAAGCCATGGAGGATAGCTCTGGGAAAGACCACTCTTGCTCTGGAAACATCCAATTTGTAAAGTCTAGCAAAGGTATGGACAGAGGACCAAGTAGCAGTCTTCAGGATGGAATTGGTCTCCAAGCCTTTGAAAAAAGCACCAGAGGAAGCCACAGCCCTGGTAGAATGAGTCTTTACAGAAGCAGAAAGACTTTTACCACAAGAGAAGCAACAAAAATAAGTGATCTTGGAGACCCATGAAGAAATGGTCTGCTTAGAAAATAGCCAAACCCAGAGATCTAGATGAGAAGAAATAAAAAGTTGTTCAGACATGCGAATGACTTTAGTATTATCCACATAATATCTGAGTTGTCTATGCAAGTCCAAGGTGTGAAGAACCTTCTCACTAGCAAACTGTGGAGAAGGAAAAAATGAGGTCAAAATAATAGACTAAGAGAAAATTCATTAACCACTTTGGGCATAAAAGAATGATTAATGCAAAAAGACAACATGACCCTATGAAAAACTAAAAAATGAGGAAAAGCCATAAGAGCCTGAAGTTCAAGCACCCTTTCAGCTGAAGTAAGGGCTAAAAGAACACCCTACAATGCTACAAGGAAGTTGAAGCTGCAGGCTCAAAAGGAGCCAGAGTCAATTTTTCAAGAACAAAATTAAGGTCCCAGGAAGGGGGAATAGGTTTCCTGGGAGGCCTAATGTGAAGGACGCCTTTAAGAAATTGTTTGACCTCAAACCTGGAGCCAAAGGCAGACAAGCAGAAATAGCTGAACGATGAGCTTTAACTGAAGAGTATGCAAACCCAGCCTGGAGAAATTCATAGAAATGAGACGGGAATCTCCACAGAAATTGGATCCTGGTTACGAGCAAGGCACCAGACAGAAAATCTTCCATTTGGACATATAGGATTTCCTGGTAGTCGGATTCCTGGCCTCCTGCAGAACCTGAAGCATGTCCTCTGAAAAAGGGTGCCTAAAAGGGATCAAAACCCTATCACCCACATTGTCAGGTGAAGAGTGGACAAGTGAGGATGGATGAGTGACCCCTAGTCTTGTGTGAGTAGGTCCATCCTGTGAAGTAACTTATGGCGACTGCCATTGGAAAGGTGCAGAAGAAGAGGGAACCAGTTCTGTCTGGGTCAAAATGGAGTCACTAAAGAATTTTGGGGGGAGTCTTGCTCTCTGTTGAACAGGGCCCACGGTATGAGAGGATGGAGAGGGAAGGTGTACAGAATCATCCCTTTCCAAGAAAATGAGAGGGCGTCCACCTTCCAGGCCAAAGGACTTGAGACTCTGGTGCAAAAAAGAGGAAGCTGTGTGTTCAGAGGGGAGGCAAAAAGGAGTACCCCACTAGTGGACAGTGTCCCAACACACATCTCTGTGAGGCAACCATTCGTGAGCCTGTGTTACGGACCTGCTCAGAGTCTGTCACAATGTCCTGCTCTGAAGGAATATAAACAGCCTGAAGAGTCCACAGATATTGGACAGCGAGATCCTAAACTTGAACAGCTAGTCTGCACAGAAGGTAGGACATTGTCACCCCTTGCTTGATGATGTACCATATCACTGTGGTATTGTCTGTAAAGATTTTGAGGTGCTCTGGAAGAAAAAGGTTATGAAAGGCTTGAAGGGCCACAAGAACAGCTCTCATCTCCTTGATGTTGATGTGGCTTGACCTCTGATACATAGGTCAGAGACCCTGCACTTTGACAGGCCCAAAAAAGCACCCCCACTCCGTGTGCGCGGCATCCGAAAAAAGTTCCTGAGAGGGGCTGGGGGCTGAAAAGGAAGCCCTAGGTTGAGCAAGAGATGAAGAATCCACCACTGAAGCTCTAACTGGAGGCATGGAAGAAGAGGTACTAGAAAGTCTACAGAATGACAGTGCTGGAGCCAGACAGACTTTAGAAATCACTGTAACGTTCTCATATGGAGTCTGGCTAGAGGTAGCATAGTAATGGTGGAAGCCATGAATCCCAGAACCCTCAGAAATTCCCTGTCTATAACTGAGACTTGAGGAAGTAGGGACTGAAAAAGGGCAATTACAGAAAGAGCCTTAGGTTGTGGCAGTGAAGCCATCATAGGAGTCGTCTGGAGCCTGCAACAGAGAAAAACATGATCTTGGAAAGGAGTCAGGATGGATTTCTGGAAATTTATCATAAACCCTAGGCTCTGCAAAAGGCTAACCAGCATAGTGAACGTGCTGAAGCAAGGTCTTTGGGGAGGAAGACTGAATGAGCAAGTTGTGCAGGTAAAGAAAGATTTGTATCCCCCTTAACCTGCAAAAAGTAATCACAAGCGAGGCATTTGGTGAATACCCTTGGCACAGTAGAGAGGCCAAAGCGCAAAGCAGATTACTGAAAATGCAAGGAAAAACAGAGAAATGCAAATATTTCCTGAAATGGGAATGAACTGGAATGTGAAGATAAGAATCCTTGAGATCCAGGAAAACCAGGAAATCCTGAGGAAGAAGTAGAGGAAACTGAAAGGACAGCATCCGAAAGAAACGGATCATCAGAAAGGTGTTGAACTGAGAAAGGTCCAAAACAGGCCTCCAGATACCTGGGAAACAAAAAAAATATTCCGGAACAAAATCACAAAACACAAAAGAGGGATCTGCAGAGGGACATTTGTAGAGAAACTTACATTAATCAGGCACCTTACAAAACTTGTCAGGCTTTTTATGGGCTGGAGTTTGGGAATCAGGAGCTTGAGAAGCTGATGAAAAAATGTCCAACTGGGCAGCCAGGACCAGAACATCATCAGAGGGCTTAGCAGACTCCATTTGGAGGAGTTCATAATACCTTCTCTGGATGTCAGATACCTGAGAACAGTCCCATACAAAAAAAAAAAAAAAAAAAAAATCCATCATACCTCAAATAGTACCCTCAAAAGAAAGTTCCTCAAAGGGAGAATCTGGGCTAACAGAATCTTCTTCGAATCTTCCTCCTCAGAACCAAAGTCCAATGGAGAAGGAATCTGAGAGGAGTATGCCAAGGACTCTTCGTCCAAGTCTTTATCAGAAGAGTGCTGCTCCCTAGGCCTATTATGTGGAGTAGAGGACCAAGGAGGGGTAGGGACAGAGATTCCCTAGGGAGGCTTCATGGCCATAAGTGCATTAAATAACCCCAGAGTAAAATCCTGCCATTCATGCAGGGAATCTTTGGGAGCAGGGAAGATGTCTTTACTTTTTTGCTTCTTCTTTAGATGGACGTCAGCCCTACAGACCTTAGGAGGTTCAGACCCCTGCCCACACTCAATCAATGTAGCTGGAATCTCCTCCTGAACAAGAATCTGATTAACACCCTTCGGTCCCTCAGATATGATCATCTGAGGTTCCCCCTCAACATTTGCAGCGGATGACTGCAGAGCTTCAGAGAACATGTGAGAAGCCGGATCCATGCCAGCCTCCAACGTGATCGTTGCAGAGGAATCTGAAGGAACAACTGGAAGATCCTCCAGGCTTTCACCAGCCTCAAGACAGGCAGCCAGGGGAGGTAGTACAGCAGCTGAATCTGACCCATCTTTTTTGGTCTTCTTGGCAGATGGCTGACCTATGGGATGGGATGATTCCACCATAGCACCCCCAGCCAACAACTTAAGACATTGGTTCTCCAGTTAGAGAGACAAGGAGAAGAGGCAACTACATAAGGTCTTTGGGACCAAACTGATTACTTACTATGTTCGTGAGTAGCACCCAAGCAAAGACACTGCTCATGATGGTCCTTATGGGGAATCTGTCTTCCACATTGACATTTCCCCTTGGTAACCAGCACAAATGACAAAGCGTACAGACCAACAATAAAAGATGGTGTTTGGACTAGCAGCAAGGAAGTTCTGGGGTATGTATGTCTGTATGTCACCTTTATGCCCTACACTGTGAGCGGGGAGATTATGTGTGGTGTACATCATCTATAAAATCCTAAGACTGGTACACTGGTCAGATATTGCGATACCCTTGGCAGGGGATCCCCTTTAGTGAAGAACACTTCAACAATGATATGGAAGGACATCTGGAATCTGAAAGATAATGTGTGCTGGGACCTGACGGACTTCAGATACCACAGTATTTTTCTCATGTGAAGTTTTGCCAGAGTTGTTGTAAGATTCACACATGCCATGTGACCCAAAATCCTGACGTATTCCAACTCAATGATCAAAGTCTGAGTGGAAACCCCCTGGAATAGATCTAAATAATAGACCTATTTTTTCAAGTGGAAGAAAAGATCTTTGTACTCATGTATCTAGCTGACACACCAGGAACACAATACTGTGTGATGGAGTCAAGAAGGACTTTTGAATGCTCTCCTGGAATTCCAGCATGTGTAGGAGATCTCTCGCTTAAGTAAGTGATTCCTGACACTTTTAAAAAGACTCTGCAAAGATAAGCAAGTCATCTAAACATAGAAAAACTATGGATACCCTGGAGCATGCAGTGGGCTATGGCAGGAGCTAGACACTTTGTGAACACTCTTGGAGCAGTGGATAGCCCAAAGGGTAAGGCAGAAATGTGGTGATGAACATCTTTTAAATCAAAGGTTACCAAAAAACTCAAGAGAGGAAGAAGGGTAACATGCTGTGAAATGACAGCATTTTGAAACTGGGCACCTTCACATACTAGGTTAGGAAAGAAAGGTGTAGACCTGGTCTCCACACATTTTCCTTCCTTGATACCAAAACCTTTTCCCAACTGGGAAGGAGGAACTGCTTCTAATACCTCTCATACCAGCATGTGCTGTATGACAGGAGGAAACAGATGGGTTTGGCCTGGTGGATGTGGAATAATTTTCTGGAAAAGATGAATTTCTTCCCACTGCCTTCTGTAACCTTCAACAGCGTTAATCATCTACAGCCAATGTTAACACCACCAGGTGGCTAGCCCAAGGGCCAGATCCAAAACTAGGTGACCTAGACAGTTGCCTAGGGTCCATGCCGGCAGGGGGTCCCCGACTACAACATTAAATTAAGTTTTCTTACTTTTAAGCAGCTGTGTACTGTCACTTTAAGAACTAAAAAAAACTACAAGTTTTCCTGAGATTGTGTAGTGTTGCTTTAAGCACATTCCTGCTTTGCTCATGTCCATCTGCTTCCTGCTTTCAGGCAATGAAACAGAAGCAAGTGTGGGTGACAGATTACAAAGCAGAAGCAAAACTAACAGCAGGTGTCTTTGGAGTTATTGCACAGCATAATGGCAGGAAAAGTTAGCTTTTGTTAGCTTCGTACAGCATTTAACAGCAGGTGTGTTGGTTCACCCTTTGGTTCATGTTACTCTGTACAGCATTTAACAGCAGGTGTGGGTATGGGAGTCAATTAGCAGGAATGACAGCTGTGTGTGTGTGTGTGTGTGTGTGTGTGTGTGTGTGTGTGTGTGTGTGTGTGTAAAATGTCCCACTTAGGTGGACTTGTCAGAGTCAAACCCTGTACCTTGGGTATAGGGGGCAAGAGTCTTAGTCCAACTGCAATATAAACATGTTCTGTTAGCTTTTTAAGTGATTCAGAGTAGTAGTGCCCTTCAAGCATGTAACCCGCCCCCCACCAAAAAAAAAAAAAAAAAAAAAGGAAAGTATGCTACAAGTAGTAATATTTTCTGATTTGTGTATGACTTTTGGGTTGTTGAACAAAACCTACTGCTACCACATTTATATTGATTGTAACTAATTTGCTTTATTCACTGCACTAAGGAATGAATGAATTCATTAATAGGCTTGGATTGTGCAACACAGTCTAAATATTTTCCATTTTAGTAATATATTTTTGCAGTACCTTCTTTAGAGTATCCAGCATCCAGCAAATGCAAAGGGTTTTACTTTTGTTAGGTCAAATAGTCTGCATTATTTAGTAATGACTAGAACCATTTTATCTTCAATATCCCTTACGTAACCATTGGTGCATATTACTGTGGTACAGTCTTCTTTTCACGATTGGATTGTAAAGGATTTTTACATTTAGGTAATAACTGTTATTCTGGCAGTTAGCACACAGGAACAACCAGTCTTTTTTTTCTGTAAATGTTAGTACTCACCATCAGCAAATATCAGTTACTTTTATAACTAGGATAGATATAATTATGCAACATGCTACCTGTTTAGACTTTGGTTTCGGCATTAATGGTTTCAGTACAGGTGAAGTTTGTTTATTTGCTGGTTGATTACTGGACATTGCTGGTTTCTTAACAGATTTAGTCATGTTATCCAGAATATTGGCACACCTTGCCTGGCCACTTGTGGATCCTGGACCTTTACTGTTAGAAGATACCTGTTAATAAGGAACATTGTTTTAGTGATGTATAGATTAAATAGAATATCTCAAAATTAATCAAAATGAAAAATATTTTACCTTTTCCTGACATGTATAATTCTCATTTTTTTTTAATACATAACCTCTCATAAATGATATCCCTTCAGGTGATGTCATACTGGCACAGTATGCTTCTTTCAGATGAATCCTACAGAATGCCAATTTTCAAATACACTTGACCAGAATCATAAAGGAACAGAAATAAAACAGGCCAATAACATTAATTCTGCACACGTCAGGTTTTACTTAAATTTTATCAACGGTCCACTGAGGTGTTAAAAAATGATGTCAAATGCGCATGATACGTAAGAAGCTGATATGGAATCCATTAAGGTTCTGTTCTCTCTCTCTACAAAACAAACCCTTACTTTATTCCCATTTTATAATCATACCTCTTTTATTGAAAAAGAGTTATGTACTTACCATAATATGGCATCCGTGTTATCCTATGTCATTATTCCTCACAGAAGGGTCTTGGACCTGAGCTGGCAGCTTTAGCATAGACAGATCCAAGGCTCAAGCTCCTCCCTCTCACATAATCCCCTGCTACCCTCTAACCCTCAGATCGAGTTTGCTAACAAGGCTAGTAATGCTGATCACAAAAGGTAGAAAGGAAAAGGAGCCCTAGACCCACAACACTCCAAATGTCCTCAGAAAATCCAACAAGGAATGGGGATGAGGGAGGGAAACGTGAGGAGTAATGACATAGGATAACACAGATGCCAAGTTATGGAAAGTACATAACTCTTTATCTGATGTTATCCATGTCATTATTCCTCACAGAAGGGTCAGAGTCGCCAGCTACCATACACCCTGGGAGGCCTCAAGGAAGGACATGTCGAAGCACTGTGGAGCCAAAGGAAACCTTGTTCCTGGAAACCAAATCCAGCTTGTAATGAGATAAAAAGATGTGAGGACTAGACCAAGTGGTGGCAGCACAAATATCATCAATGGAGAGTTTGGCCATGAAAGCTGAGGAAGTAGCCACGGACCTAGTAGAATGAGCCCTAACCTTTCCCAGAACCTTAAGATGCTTGTTGGCATAGACTGTAGAAATGTAGCTAGAGATCCATTTAGAAATAGTCACCTTAGAAACCAGGAGGCCAAGTCTATTCAGGGAAAAAGCCACGAAGAGCTGACCTGACTTGAAAAGGTCCTTGGTCCTATGTAGATAAAATCATAGTTGCCAAAATGTACTCTCCTTTACTGGAATAATTAGGAAAGAAAACTGGCAACTGAATATATTGGTTCAGATTTGATTCAGAGGTAACCTTGGGCAAACAGGATGGATTTGTTCTAAGAGATACTCTGTCCTTGTGAAAGACCATACGGAGGAACAACTGAAAGAGTTTGCAATTCAGACAGCCTCCTAGCCGAAGGTATGTCTACCAGGAAGGCAGTTTTTCATGGCAAGAATTTGAAATCGCATAAACTGGCAGGTTCAAATGGACCCTGAGTGAGAGAGTGCAGCACTAAGGTTAAATCCCAAAGAAGCAAGGGATCCTTAACTGGCAGTCTTAGAAGGAAAAGAGCTTTCATGAACTCTTTACAGAGCCTAGAAGAGGACGTAAGCTCGCTGTTTTCATGAAAATTAGAAATTGCCACCAACTGTAGCTTAACAATAGAGAAACTTGCCCCTGCCTGAAAAAGTGAGGACAAGAACAAGAGGATATCTGAAACAGAGGTGATAAAAGGACCCAGATTCCTGCTCTTAGTCAGATAGAAAGTACAGTAATTCCCTTTTGCATTTTTCAAGTTGTCGTCCATTACATCAGCGTAAAAGTGTTATTAAAGGGCAGATGGTTTGTCTGTCACGTCTTGTAAGCAATGATGAGACTTATCAGAGGGAGATGTATAAATTAATAGGAATGTTTTTGGATAGAGGTTATCTATTGAAATTGTTGATTTCAGTCAAAAAAGAGGTGATGAAAAGAAGGTGGACATCATTTAAACCCATTTTGGTAGAAAATTCAGTTATTGAGGTGAATGAAAGAATTGAGTCCACTCATTCGGAAATGTTTGACTCAAGAGCTATGGTCTTGAAGTATAATTTGCAGGCAAACAACATTATTAAGATTATTGGGAAATCGTGGGACCTAGCATTTAATATGGAAATGCGAAAAGAACTTGATTATAAACCAAAAATAATTTTTTCAAGAGGTTTAAATTTAAAGAACCTATTTGAAAAACAACAAAGTAGATTTACAAATTCACAAATGTACAAATGTGGGTCATGTAGGTACTGTAGATTCATCAATGATGGGCCCTATGTAGTTGTGAGGGGGTACAAGGCAATTTCATGCCCGGGTAGATGTAGTTGTAATTCGAAAAAAGTGGTATACCTTGCAACCTGCAGACATGTGCAGGATTTTATGTAGGGAAAACCATACGTAGATTAAGGGAAAGGATAGCAGAACATCAGAGGGCCATCAAAACCAAGGACAGTCACAATGCGTTAGTTACACTCCAAGAATTGTGTTTGCTTCAAAAAGTTTATATTTTTTGTTATTGACAGGGTGTTGACAAGTGAGAGAGGGGGTGACGATAACAGTAGAGTAGAGTCTTTAGAATTTAAATGGCAGGTGATTCTAGATGCAACAACTTACCCTGGGCTTAATGATCATATCTCTATTAAGCCTATTTTGAAACAAAGGGCTATGGTTGTTTAAAGTTTTTTAGCTTTTAGTTGTTTTGGAAAAGTCAATTATTTAAAATCAGGGTTTTGACATCAATATATGTGCAATAAGTATGTTTTAAAGTGTTTATATGTTAATGTACATGGAAACAAATAAATATTTTAGTACATGCTTTTAGTAAGTTTTATGTGCATGTTTTACGGTACTTGTGAGTTAGATCAGTATGTAGATTGGGACTGTAATTAATCAAGAAATTTGATTGGTTAAAGTACACATGGAACTTTGTATTTAAAACCTGTGATTATGTGCTCCTTGTACTCTGAAGAAGCCATCAGTTGATGGTGAAAGCGCTTAGTATTTGGGAGCCTTCAGTTTCAGCTCTTCATTAAATAGTTTGGTGCAGTTCGTGATTTTTGTGTTTTTATTTTTACTAGTCTTTACCCTGTTGGGTATAGTTTGTTTTATTAGTTATAATTCTCAGCTACACCTACGTGTTTTTGGGGAACTGGTCTTTTTATTTGCTTATTCAATTTGCTTGCTTTATTGTGCACCGCTCGATTTCTATGGAAGCGGTTATAAAAGAGTTAACCGCTTCAGTCAGGAAGTTGACGGCGTTGTTGATGCAAACCCAGGTTGATGCTGGGAGATCTTTACAGGCGACGGTGACCGACTCGCAGGCCCAGTTGTTCACATTGCATTCCGTTCCAGGTTTGGACATCGAATAAGATGGTGATGTTACCAATGGTGAAGGTGTCCAGATTGGAGCTGGGGTCAATCAGAACCAAATGGACATTCAACGGTGGCTGCCTGTTCCAGACGTCGACTTCTCAGTCTCGAAGGAGGAAGGAAGGGTTTTTGTGTCGCCATCTTTAAAAAAGCAGTTGGAGCTTTTTGAAACTCCATGCTGCAAATTCCGGGGTCTTCAATTAGACAATGCATTTCTTTTAAAATCCATCGCTTTGAAGCAAGTACCGAATGGGCTCAGATTGAACAAAAGTGCCGAATGGGATCGAAAAAGGTTCTACAGCTTACAAGCAATTGGTGGATTTATACGACAAAACCGGGTTAGAAATTTTGGACATTATAATCAAAAACAACAAGAGTAAGTTAGAGCTTCTTGAGAAAGAAATAGTAACTTTAAATGAAAGTATTACTAGTGATCTAATGTTTTTTAAATATGTTAAACAATACAATGTTGTACTAAACATTGAAAAGTTTATCGACAAGAATGTTAAAATTAAAATCAAAAAGTTAACTAGAGACATAAGAATAACATGGCATACAATTTTGGTTCTAACAACAGGGCAGTTTACAAATATGGCTCCAACAATGGACAGAACAATATGGACAATGTTTGTGATTAGGGCGATGAGCATGATTCTGGGGAATGCAATGATGAACACCAAGGTTTTTTAGTAACATCTCCGTGTCCGAGGAGATCCGAACGCCTGAGGAACAAAATGGGGGGTGGTTCGGAGAACCAGTCGAACAGTTCCCATTACAAATTTCAACAAGGGAACAACCGTTACAACTCAAGAAGGCGGTGGTACAACAACAACAATCAGAGGTTGAGATAATCCAGGGACTAAACTTTTGTTATAACAATGAAGCAATTGACTTTAACAACCATGGTGATATGTTTTTTTAGTTTTTTGGAATGTAATACTGACATTGTTGAATTTACAGTTGGTGTTGAAGGGACTGACAACAGTATTTCATTTAGTGCACTGTGTTTGAACAATGATGCAGCTGAATTTAAATGCAAAGCTAATACGAAAGCAGGCTTCACTATATATAATTTCAGTGCTTTGGAAATAAAGGAAATGCATCATGATTTATTAACAAAGGGGTTTACATATATACCTGCATTTAGTTACAACATTGTGGATTTGATTACAAATTTGAAATTATACGCTAGGCAGTTAAATCTGGCATTATACTTTAAGAGGCAAAATGTACAGAAAGATTTTTTCCTGTTAAACACTTACTAGAAAAAGTACATTTATTCCGCCTTTTGATAAGGATGTGGCATTGTTTGAAAAATTATCTGTTAACAATATACGAACATGTTTGGAGAAGAACAGAATTAGGGAACAAGACAACTTTACGAAACAAGAGAGATTAGTGTTGAAAGAATAGACTACCAACAAAGAAATTAGAATAATGAAACCTGATAAAGGGGGAGGGGTGGTCATTATGACTCACCTTGATTATACAGAAAAAATGGAAACTTTTTTAAATGATGATAGTACCTATCAAAGAGCTTCTAGATGTGAGATGAATATAGCATATCAAAAAATCGACACCTTCTTAATGGATACCTTGTTGGAAGGGGGAATACAACAGAAAGATTATGGTTTTTTGGTAGTTGAACACCCAATTACACCTGCAGTGTTCGGCATTCCCAAAATCCACAAAAATATTTATGATCACCCTTTCAGACTGATAGCAGCAAAGGGATCCAAAACTGAACCTTTGGCAGCCTATGTTGATAAGAATACACAAGGGGTGTTAAACAAGCATGAGCATATATTGAAGGACTCATGGCATTGTTTAAAACGACTTAGTACTATTGGCAAGGGTGATTTGGTTTGGTCATTCCTCACTAAAGATGTGGTTAATTTATTTTCCACAATACCTCAAGAAGAGGGGTTGGAATACTTTAGGGAAAGTCTTTTGAGAAGTAAATATTTGGCTACTGTAAAGTTGAACAATGTAGTAAATTTCATGGAATTAGTACTTAAAACCAATTACATGATATTCAAGGGAGAAATTTACCATCAAATATCAGGGGTGGCTATGGGGGCCAAATGTGCCCCCATTTTTGCTAACCTTGTATTACTGCATTGGGAAGAAACCTTTGTGTTCCTTACCCCTTTTTTTGAACATATTGCATTATAAAATCGATTTTTAGATGACATTCTTATTTTGTGGAAGGGAAATAAGGATGAAGCTAGAAATTTTGTGGAATATCTTAATTCTACTACTCCGTTTCTTTCCTTCACATATAAATGGGACAATGAGACTATTGACTTTTTGGATATTAAACTTACCAAGACAAGTGAAGGTTTAGAAAGTAATATACACCGAAAAGAGACCTACAGTAATTCCCTTTTGCATTTTTCAAGTTGTCATCCATTACATCAGCGTAAAAGTGTTATTAAAGGGCAGATGGTTCGTCTGTCATGTCTTGTAACAATGATGAGACTTATCAGAGGGAGATAAATTAATAGGAATGTTTTTGGATAGAGGTTACCCATTGAAATTGTTGATTTCAGTCAAAAAAGAGGTGAAGAAAAGAAGGTGGACATAGTTTAAACCCATTTTGGTAGAAAACAATTCAGTTATTGAGGTGAATGAAAGAACCGAGTCCACTCATTCGGAATTGTTTGACTCAAGAGCTATGGTCTTGAAGTTTAATTTGCAGGTAAACAATATTATTGAGATTATTAGGAAATCTTGGGACCTAGCATTTAATACGGATATGCGAAAAGAACTTGGTTATAAATCAAAAATAATTTTTTCAAGAGGTTTAAATTCAAAGAACCTGTTTGAAAAACAACAAAGTAGATTTACAAATTCACAAATGTACAAATGTGGGTCATGTAGGTACTGTAGATTTATCAATGATGGGCCCTATGTAGTTGTGAGGGGGTACAACAAGGCAATTTCATGCCCGGGTAGATGTAGTTGTAATTCAAAAAAAGTGGTATACCTTGCAACCTGCACATGTGCAGGATTTTATGTAGGGAAAACCATACGTAGATTAAGGGAAAGGATAGCAGAACATCAGAGGGCCATCAAAAACAAGGACAGCCACAATGCGTTGCATTTACATTCCAAGAATTGTGTTTGTTTCAAAAAGTTTATATTTTTGTTATTGACAGGGTGTTGACAAGTGAGAGGGGGTGATGATAACACTAGAGTAGAGTTTTTAGAATTTAAATGGCAGGTGATTCTAGATGCAACAACTTACCCTGGGCTTAATGATCATATCTCTATTAAGCCTATTTTGAAACAAAGGGCTATGGTTGTTTAAAGTATTTTAGCTTTTAGTTGTTATGGAAAAGTCAATTATTTAAAAATCAGGGTTTTAACATCAATATATGTGCAATAAGTATGTTTTAAAGTGTTTATATGTTAATGCACATGGAAACAAATAAATATTTTAATACATGCTTTTAGTAAGTTTTGTGTGTATGTTTTATGGTACTTGTGAGTTAGATCAGTATGTAGATTGGGACTGTAATTAATCAAGCAATTTGATTGGTTAAAGCACATGTGGAACTTTGTATTTAAAACCTGTGATTATGTGCTCTTTTTACTCTGAAGAAGCCATCAGTTGATGGTGAAAGCGCTTAGTATTTGGGAGCCTTCAGTTTCAGCTCTTCATTAAACAGTTTGGTGATCGCGGTGGTGGTGCTGCGGTAGCGTTGTTGCCTCACAGTAAGACGCTGACCAGTTCGACTCTCAGCTAGAGCGTCTTCTGCGTGGAGACATGCGTGAATGGGCGTACCTTCGTTGAAGGTTGTGCGTTAGGGCTGGCAACTCAGCACTTTAAAATCAACTGCCAATCATTAGCGGACCGGAGTTCAGCTGTGGTGATCCCTAACCGGGAAAAGCCGAAAGACACAACATTAAACACAGTTTGGTGCAGTTCGTGATTTTTGTGTTTTTATTTTTCAGATAGAAAACTTTTTCCATTTGCTACCGTAAACCTTTCTGGTAGAAGGTTTCTAGAAAGCTATGATAATATTCTTGATGGGGGAAAGCTAGCCTGGACTGTTTAAAGATCACTGGAATTAGAAAAACCATGTGGTTACATAAAGGGTCCAAAGATTTGGAAGAGGAAGCCCCGAAGGATGGGAGATCAGATCTTGAAGGGGATCCAGTATACAGGGATGACACTTCAGATGAGACCTGATGAAGAGGAACCATACCTGAGGAGACCAGAAAGGGTCAATGAGGATCAGGGATGTCCTCAGGTGTTGCACTTTCTGCAAAACTTTGGGGATAAGAGGGACAGGAGGATAAGCGTAAAGGAGACCTGGAGGCCAATCATGGACTACAGCATTCCTCTGTGATACCCCTGGGTGGGGGTGGGGGGGGGGTCAAGGCAAAGTACATGCTGAATTTGTTTGTTGGGGATGCAAAGAGGTCGCAGCATGGCTGACCCCAGCGGTCGAATATCTGCTTCTCCAACATGGGATTGAGAGACCACTGGTGAGGACTCAAGATGGATCTGTGAGTTTGTCGGCCAACACGTTGGAGTCCACCAGTACATCTGCTGCAAGAAGAAAGTGCCTGGAAGATATCGCCCATTCCCACACTCTCATGATTTCTCTGCACAATGGGTAAGATTGTGTTCCCCTCCCCGTTTTATTAACAAACCAGACCACTGTCATGTTGTCCGTCTGAATTGCAATTGTCCCCAGGGGGAGGCAGTCCTGAAAGGCTTGCAACATTAGTAGAACTGTTCTCATCTTCCAGGACATTTATGTGCAACTTGGTCTCTACAGTCTTTACAGTTCTCCCCTGTAAATGCCCCCCCCCCCCCCAAACAGGGAAGCATCTGTGGCCTTGGGTGGAGGGAGAGAAAAGGGCCTGCCTAAGATGAGATCCTGAGATTGAAGCCACCAAAGAAGGTGCCGTCTACACACAGGCATCAGTTTTATGGAAATAGGTTGAGACAAAATGGACCACTGAACTGCCAGGGTCCACGGTAAAACCGGCATATGATACCTTGCTATAGAAACAAGCTGCACGGCCGCGGCCACAGATCTTAGAGTCCAAAGAATCAAGAGGACCAGAGGATACGAAAGATTTAAGATGTGCATGACCTGCTCCTGGATCAACTGAAGTCTGTGTAGAGGCAATGCTGCAATCTCTGAGACAGAGTCTAGTTGGACTCCTATAAACTCTAACCTTTGTGTGAGGACCAGATTTGACTGACAGATTGACTGCAATCCCCAAATGATTGAACAGGAGTAGGATACAGTGTATGGCTTGTGACAGTCTATGCTTCGTGGGTGCCGTGAGGAGCCAATCGTCAAGGTATGGAAACACCAGAAATCCCTGCAGCCACAGGTAAGCCACTATGACTGACAGACATTTGGCAAACACCCGGGGTGCTGTGGTGAGTCCAAAGGGTAGGGATCTGAACTGGTAATGACTGGTTCCTAATCTGAAGCAAAGGTGTCTCCTGGAACACCTGTCTAACTTGATGTGATAGTAAGTGTCCTGGAAATTCACTCAGCACATCCAGTCATCCTTGCGCAAGAGGGGCAGAATAGACTGAACAGTGACCATCTGGAACTTGGACTTTTTGACCAATAGATTCAGCTCGCTGAGGTCCAAAATAGGGCAAAGGTCCCCTGTCTTTTTTGCAGTAAAAAGAAGCGAGAGTAAGTTCTGGATCCTCTTTGCCTTGCTGGGGCCTCCTGGATGGCTCATTTCTGACTAAGTTGTTGAGCTTCCTTGAAGGCTAACTCCCTCTGATGGGGTGGAACATCAGGGAGATACCTTCGTGTCAGGGGTGTTGCAAAAAGGGAATGAAATAATCCCTGGAAATGATGTTTAACACCCACTGATTGGAGGTAATGTTTGTCCAGGCTAGTGGGTGAAGGGAAATATGACCTCTGTCTGCTGCAGGGCAGAGCAGTCAGGCAATGCTTCAGGAGCGCTGAAAGGGCGGCTCAGAGAAAGATTCCCTGGAGCCCTGATTTTGCAGCCCCCCCCCCCCACTGCATCTGCCATTGAATCCTCTCCCCCTGCCTCTGGAAAAGGAATCATCAGGAGCATCCTGGAAGGAAGACTGACTTCCGGAACCACATCTTCCTCTTGGGTCTTGGAGAAAGACCTCTGAGGAGTAGAAAACTTGATCCTGATGAGGTCAAAGTCTTCCCTTCATGCTCACTATGGGTCAAAATGTCCTTCATGGAGGGTCCAAACAGGGTGGACCCATCAAAGGGAGCACTAGTAAAAGACACTTTGAAGGGTTTCACAAACACGCATAGCTGTAACCAAGCATATTGCCTTATAGCTATACTGGTACCTGGCGCTCGAGAGGTAGCTTCTACAGCACTGGAAGTTAACCTCATTGAGGAATTAGTGAGGGACTTCAGTGTAGAAGCTTGGGAGACACCTGCTTGAGGTTCTCCACCAGCAACAACTCTATAAGAGAAGTGGTGAGTGCTATGACCAAGGCCCTTTGGAGGCGGGCGAAGTGTGCCAAGTAATTAACTGCCCTCAGTCCAAAGGTAGCTGAGGCAAACACATGCTTTCCATGCCAGTCTACAGCCAGAGACTGCCTGTTCGGGGGATAGACCATGGATCTCTGCTCTGCCAACTCCTTTTTGGTGGCAGTGGCAACCATGATGGCAAAGACTGGAACTCCTTTGCTCCAGAAGGGGCAGTCCATGGAGGTGGGTGTGGGGTGGGGATCTAAGGAACTAATCAGCTCGTTTGGGTACTGGTTCCACAGTGTCGGGCACCTTCTACTCAGTGCTGGTGATAAGATAAACCAACTCGTTGGCAGGGGGGATACTCAGGAAGTAGATGGGCCTGTTCTGAAAGCCTTCAGGAACATGGACTCCTCTGAAGATGGGGTAGGGGAGACCATCCGCCCTTTTGCATTAGGATCTCATGGATGTCCCCAAAGGAGACATCATTGGGTGGAGATCTGGGGGACTAGTCTCCTTTAATTGAGGTCTGTGTCCTCTGTGAGGGATTCTGTGGGTGAGTCCCAGTGCCTCCTCTAGCACATTCTCTTATTAGGCGCCTCCTCTGTGGGGGGCTCCGAGGAGGACTCGGAAGATGTAAGGATCCCGTGTGGGGAGGAAACCCCCTGAAGGCTCAAATGGGAGGGTTGACCCTGGACAGGATGGGAGACCTCACCACCCAAGGTAGAGGGGGCCATGGATGGACCTGGAGGGACAGAAGATGTAGCTCCAGTCCTGCAGAAGGTCCTCTCTACCATCCAGAAGGCCGACAGGCTGGAAGTGGTCCCATTCTCCAATCTTGGAGGGCAAAGTCCCCTGGAGAGGAGGAACGAGCCCCAATACAGCACAATGACCCCTGGATGATACCAGTCCAGAGCTATTAAGGGCCGAGGCCTCTAGGGGAAGAGATTGGTCTGAAAAACTCAGACCCGACCTAGTCCCTGTGGAGCCGGCACCGACCACTCCAGCACTAGGCCCACTCTGGTCCAAGAGCAAAGGAACAGAGCAGGCCAGGGACCCTGATGGGGTCGAGAAAAAGGGGATACTCAACATCATAGGGATCAGATAACAGGTATCTAGGTCCTGAGATTCTGAAGCCCCTGGGGGTGGAAGAGGAGAATGGAGAGTTGGGATTGGAGAAGCTCCCCAAGCCAGGTGGGCTGGGGACGCCAGAAGCCCCAACTCTATCTGGGCTTTGAGGAAGCTCCTCATCATCCTGTCCATATCGGAAGGCAACAAACTCCTGGATGATATGGATGAAGTGGAGGAGTGGGTAGACTTGGGTGGAGACCCTGCAGACCTGTGCCGGTATCTGGAGTCTGGCTCCAGGGTCTAGGAGCCAACTGGAACAAATGCTTAGAGGAACTAGGTGAAGCTGTATCCTCAATAACTATGGGTAAAATCCAACAAGCATTTCAGATCAGACAGTCGAGCGGGCAGGAACAATTGGATCTAAGGCTGGTCTGGCCTTGACCAGATCAGGTCTTGGATCCAGTAGAAAAATCTAAAGATCTCGAATCCAAAGAGCTTGGATCCGAGATGGTCTGAGATAGAGTCAGATCTGGGGATCTAGGATCTGACAGCCTTGGCTTTTTAGAAGCCACCAAGGGCATGGAAGGGATCTTCTGCTCAGGGTCAGAAGAGGAAGCATTAAGATGGGAAACATAAAGACCCCCTGCACAATACCTTTAAGCAGCAGCTTATTACGGTACTCTCCCAAAGCCCTGGGGTTGAATGTGGCATAGATGTTGTATTCAACCTCCACGTGAGGAGCCCCTAAATGATACAAGCACTCCTTGTGCAAGTCAGAATTGGGCATCTTCTGACTGCACGAGGAGTGCTTTTAAACCCAAAGGACTTTTCAGACACAATTTTAAAGAATACAAAGACCTAGCACAAAAAAGGAGACGAACAACAACAACAACAACAAAAGGTGCCAAATGCCTAACAAGGGGAACTACCCAAAAAACTAGGAAATCTAAGGAAAGGGAGGCAAGTACGAACACTACAACAGAATAAACTAAAGAGAAACTAGACAGAAACTAAACCAACCTAGTTAAACTAAGCTATAGCTAAATAAATTGAGCTGAATCACTTATCTGAAGCGAGAGCCAGGGATCATGTCCGTAGCAAAATGGGGCAAAAGAGATCTGCGAGTTAGAGGGCAGTAGGGGATTATGGGAGAGGGAGGAGCTTGAGCCTTGGATCGGTCTATGCTACAGTTGCCGGCTCGGATCTGATGTCGGATCCAAGACCCTTCTGTGAGGAATAATGACACGGATTACATCAGATAAAAAAAGTTATGTACTCACCATAATACTCCATCTGTGTTGTCCATTTTCATTCTTCCTCAACATATGATTCAAATTTGATCCTCAGATCCAACTCTGCCACTTTTTTACAGCTCGTGGATACTACAAGCTCTTGAGCTCCTCCCTTACCCACAATGCAGCAGTCCTCCTCTTTCTTGAGATCTTGTTTACTGCTTTTTATTGTAGAACACAAAAAAGAAGAAGTTATGTCTTACCATAACGTTCCATCTGTGTTTTCGATTTTCATTCATTCATTACTGACCCAGCCAATATCAAGCTCGCGTCAGCAAAAACTTTCAGGCCAAGGTCCTACACAGAATGCTCTGCTCCCTGTTACCTCAGATCGAGTTTGCAAGTTGATAGATAAAAGTAGACACTACCTCTGGTCATAACAGACCTACATAAAGGAGTACATGAGATCAACCAAGAACCTCCGGAATGGAGACGAAGGGTGGGAAGTAACAAATGAACGAAGATCAACAACACAGATGGAACGTTATGGTAAGACATAACTTCTTTATCTGATGTTGTTAATCTTAGTTCATTCCTTACTAATAGGACAGAGTCCTCAGCTACCTGCATCCCTGGGTGGCCCTCATGGAAGGACATTTCTGAGCACCATGGAGCCAAAGGAAGCTCTACCTCTGGAGGCCAGGTCCAATTTGTAATTTAGAATAAAGGTATGAGGTTTGGCCCAAGTTGCAGCTGAGCAAATATCATTGAAGGAAGCCTTAGCACGGAAAGCTGCTGAAGTTGCCATAGATCTTGTAGAATGAGCTTTGACTCTATGTGGCAAGGTGAGATTGTTTTTGCTGTAGATAAAGGTAATACAATTTCTCAACCATAAAGCCAATGTAACATTTGATACAGGATGACCCCATCTAGGTCCAGAAAAAGTCAGAAACAGTTGGTCTGATTTACGGGTAGATTTTGTTCTATCTAGATAAAATCGTATTTGCCTATGAACATCCAAGGAGTGCAGGCAATACTCTCCCTTGTTAGAATGATTAGCAACGAACACTGGAAGGTCAATAGATTGGTTGATAAACCGCTCTGACACCACTTTTGGTAAAAAGGCAGAATTACTTCTCAGTGATACCCTATCCTTATGGAACATAAGATAGGGAGGTTTGATGCACAAGTCCTGAAGTTCTGACAAGCACCTAGCCGATGTGATTGCAATCAAAAACAAAGTTTACCAAGAGAGAGATTTTACATCACATGAAGACGCAGGTTCAAAGGGGGGAGCTGTTAAAGTTTGCAGAACCAATGCCAAATCCCAAGGTTGTACCGGTTCTCTAAAGGGAGGTTTTAGGTGGAGAACCCCTTTCAAGAAAGTCTTACAGAGTCTGTGTGACATAAGTGAAGAATCTTGAAAACCAATATGAAAATTTGAGATGGCAGCTAAATGCCCACAAATAGTAGAGGCAGGCACCCCAGAGTGGAAAAGATAAGTAATCCAGTACCACCGAAACTGGGGCTGACAAGGGGATTAATTGTTTATTTGCTGCCCATAGAGAGAACCTTTTCCATTTGTTAAGATAGCTTAGTCTGGTGGACGATTTATGAGATACAATAACAATATTGCGCACAGGGGACAAGAGGTTTTCATATCTGGCAATCACTGGAAGTGGAGAAACCAAGCTGACAGTTTCAGGGTTGTTGGATTGGGGTGAATCAGACCCTGCAGATGGGAGATCAACGTTGGGGATGGATTAAGGATCAACAGTTGATCTAGCAGGTGAGGCCAGAGGAAAACCAGACTTATCGAGGCCAATATGGAGCAATGAGGATCACTTTGCTCTTCAACTGTTGTGCTTTTTTCAGCAATTGGGAGATGAGGGGAAGAGGAGGATAAGCATAAAGTAGACCCGAGGGCCAAGAGTGGACTAGAGGGTCCCTCGGTGACTGTCCCCGAGGGGAGATTAGGGCAAAATTGTTGCTGCACTTGTAGTTGTTTGGGGAAGCAAATAGGTCGCAGCAAGGCTAGCCTAGCCCCAACAGTTGAAAATTTTTGCAGCTATCAGAGGATTGAGGGACCACACGTAAGGTTGTAGAATGCACCTGCTCAATTTGTCCGCTATCACTTTGGAGCTCCCGGGAATGTGCGTTGCAATTAGAAAGCGGTTGTAAGCTATCGCCCATTGCCATATTCTCAAGGCCTCTCGGCATAACGGGTACGATCTGGTGCCCCCTTGTTTTTTTGATGTACCAGACCACTAACATGTCATCTGACTGGATCGCAATAGTCCCTGACGGAAGGATGGAATGAAATGCTTGCAACGCTAGAAGCACCGCTCTTAGTTCCAGGTCTTTGATATGCAAAAGGCACTCTGTCTCTGACCAGGTGCCTTGGACCGAGTTTCCCTGCCATAGCCCCCCCCACCCCATCAGGGAGGTGCCCGTGGTCACCGTGGCTATAGGTTGATGGAGGTTGAAGGGGCGAGACTATTGTTGGGGATTTCGATTCGTCCACCAGAGTCAATCTTGCTTACATCTCTGAGTTACACTTATCTGAAAGGACAAAGAATGTTGTAGAGGGTACCAATGAGTGAGAAGTAGCCACTGAAGGAGCCTCATGTGGAATCTGGCTAGAGGAACGATGGTAATCACGGCTGCCATTGACCCCAAAAGTTGGAGTACAGATTGAGCAGAAGATTTGTGATGACAGAGCAGCGGTTGAACTTGTTGACTTATTCTTTGAAGCCTGTGTTCTGGAAGGGATGCTGTGCAATTTCTCGTGTCCAACAGTACCCCTATACATTCCAAAGACTGAGTTGGGGTCGTGTTGGATTTCTCCCAGTTTATAGTGGTTCCCAGGCTTTGAGCGGTTAAGAGAGTATACTGCAGGGCTTCTTCCAGTAGATGCTTGGTGGGGGCGGTGAGGCGCCAGTTGTCTAGATATGGAAACGCCTAAATCCTTGAAGTTGCAAGTGAGCGATAACCACTGCCATGCATTTTGTGAACACTCTTGTGGCTGTACAGAGACCGAAGGGCAGAGCTCGAAATTAGTAGCGACAGGCTCCTATGCGGAAGCGGAGGTATCTTCTTGAGGGTTTGTCCATTTTTATGTGGTAATACGCATCTTGAAGATCTACAGAGCACATCCAATCGTCTTCTTCCAGAAGAGGAAGGATAGACTGAACCGTGACCATCTGGAATTTCTCTGTTTTTACAAATTTGTTCAGTGTACTAAGATCCAGAATTGGTCTCCAGCCCCCTGTCATTTTTGGCAGTAAAAAACGGCTCCTATCTGGTCTGGGGGGACCGTCTGGACGACTCTTTTTTGTAGCAGCTTTTGGATTTCGTGTGCTGCTGCTGCTTCCCTTTGGCTGGGTGGAATGTCAGGTAATACTCTGGATGAGACTGGACAAAGATGGAAGGGGATGTGATAGCCTCTGGATATTATCCATTGTACCCAAGAGTCAGTGGTTATATTTTGCCAGGCAGTGGGTACAAGGAAAAACGATCCCCAACCGCTTCCAGGTCCTTGCTAATTCAATAGGTGCAGAGTCCAGAACCGAGGATGTCTGCACCAAAGAAAACGGTGTGGAAGTAGTCAGCACCATAGTAGTTGAAGGTGTCTGCACCATAAAGGCAAAAGTCTGCCTTGAAGGGTACTTTGCCGTTGTGGAAAGTGTCTGCTCCGGTAATAAGGACGGTGCTGAGAAGGACTGCACCGAAGCACATGGTGCCAAAAATGTCTGCACTGTAGAGTACAGAAGACACATACTCGAAGCCGAAGGTGATTGTACCAACGGTGCCGAAGGGGACTGAACCTATATGGATGGTGCCGGTATGGGTTGCTACAGAACTGTCAGAACCATAGTTGTATGCACCGGGAACTCCGGTGCCAGTATTGATAAGGAAAACATGGCTGGAGCCAGAATCATTTGGAGGGGTGCCGAGTCTGGAGCTGACAGGGTCACAGGTGGCAGCACTAAAGTAGTAATCAATTTCACATTTTTATGAGACTACTCCCTACGATCTCCAGAGGGAGAAGAGGGGAGCAACTTCGATGAAGAAGAGGAAGAATGCCTCTTACAGGGTTTAACAGGAGGGGGTGAGCCCTCGACCCAGAAATACGCAATCCTTACACTGCTTGAAACCAAAGCGATCCGACATAACGATGTGGAGAAGAAGAAAAGTACCAAAAGGAAGAAGAAAGGCTATCCAAAAAGGGTAAGAAGAGAAAGGATTACCAACGATGGTAATGAAGAATTACCACAAGGTAAGAAAAGTGGGTAATAAAGGAAAAAGACTAAAGGGAGAGAGTCTAAAGTATACGATAGGGTAGGAAAAGGGTAGGAAAAGAATAGTATAAACTATTGAGAATATTTAAAGTAAGAACAATGTATAAAACTTTCAAACAATTAGAAACTTAGCTGAGAGAGTGGCTTGACATGGCTGTACAGCAACGTGGCAAATGAGAGCTGATGTAGCCGGGTGCAAAGCATTCTGGGTAGGACCTTGGCTCGAGAGTTTTTGGCTGACACGAGGTTGATATTGGCCGGTTCGGTTCCGAGGATGGAACAGATAACCCATCAGTAAGGAATGAACGAAGATTAACATCATCAGATTTTGTATCTTTAAGATGGAAAGTCACTATCTGGAGCTCAAACAGAAGGAACTTTGGCTCCTATAATAATCTCCATTCTTCCATAAATCAAGAGAAAAAAGGGCAGGAGGCTGGAGGGAGGGGAGCTGAAGAATGAAAATGGACAACACAAATGCAACATTATGGTGAGCACAACTTCTTTATCTGATGTTGTCAACTTTCATTCATTCCTCAACATATGGGACAGTGTCTCCAGCTACCTGAATCCTGGGTGGACTCTTAAGGAAGGATATTCCCGAGTACTGTTGAGCCAAAGGCTGCTCTTCCCCTAGACAGCAGATCCAACTTGTAATGAGTAATAAATGTGTGAGGATTAGCACAAGGTGCAGCAGCAAGAATATTGCCCATAGCAGACCTGGATAAAAAAAAATTGATGAAGTTGTCATGGACCTGGTTGAATGGGTTCTTAAAGGCTTTGGCAAGGCCAGACCAGACTTGTTATAAAAGGAATTGCAATCGGTTACCCATTTTGATAAAGTAATTTTGGTAACTTTCTCCCAATCTTGTTTCTGAAAAAGTTGCGATAATTGATCTGATTTTCTAAATTACTCTGCTCTGTGAAGATAGAAATGTAATTGTCTGTGAACATCTACTACATGCAAAACGTATTCAACCTTTGTTTGAAAAATTTTGGAAAGAACACAGGGAGGTTAATAGATTGATTAATGTTAGATCCTGACACAACCTTATAAAGAATGGAAGGATTGCTTCTTAAGGATACCCTATCCTTATGAAGAATCAAATAAGGAGGCTTAGAGGATAAAGCTTGAAGTTCTGAAACTATCCTAGCCGATGTTATGGCAATCATAAATATAGTTTTCCAAGCGAAATATTTCATTCGGTTCAAATGGTTTGGAATTAGGGCCTGTAACATTAAATTCAGATCCCAAGGTGGAGTAGGATCTTTAAAGAGGGGGTTGAGTTAAAAGACTCCTTTTATAAATGCCTTACCAAGACATGAAGAAGCCAAAATGGAATTGTCAACCAATATGCAAATTGGAAATGGCAGCTAACTGAACCTTAACCATTGAGGGACAGGCCCCATCATTATAAATAGAGACCAGGAATTCAAGAATTTTCGGTACAGGTGCTGAAAAAGGATCCATGTCTTGTTGCTGTGCCCAAAAGGCAAATCTTTTTCATTTGCTCTTGTAAAATTTTCTAGTGGAAGCTTTGTGGGATGACAAAAGAGCAATGGGGAAAAGAGTTTGTGTTGTCTGGCTATCAATGGAATTGGAGAAACCAAGAGGATTAACTTCAGGCCCAGGATGTCTGGGTGAGTCATGTCTTCTGTCAGGTGAAACTTTGGAGTTGACTCTTAACACCTCAGATCCGACAACGAAGCTTTGGGTTCAAGAGTCATTTGGCTCTGGCTCCAACACACTTAGAGCAGGAGCTCTCAAAGAAGATATCGGGTCCAAAGATAAAACTATCTTCGGATACAAAACAGCACCAAGAGTCTCAGATCCATGGGCTCTGAAGCCAAAGGATGTATTGGAGAAGGAGACAAAACTGATGGGGTTGTACTAGTAAAGGTCTCCAGACCTATGGAAGTAGGAGCCGAGAGAACTCCCATCTGAATTTGTGTTGAGAGAAACTTCCTCATCATTCTGTTCACATCACCTTCTGTGAGACTTCTGAAAGAACAGGAAGAAGCTATGGAGGGAGATCTTGAATGACTTGTATCTTTCCAGGAACGACGATGGGAGCAGAGAACGTACAGGATCCAAGGAAGACACATTTCTAGCTCTAGATATCTATTTTGGTTCAGGATGAGCCAGATCCAAAGATATGGATCTGATATCCAAAGAAGATGGATCTAAAGTTTTTCAGGTTTTTTTTAAGTGGTTCCAAAGTCAGATCTGAAGAGGACTGAAGGGGAACCAGGTTGTTCAGAATGTCTTTTCTTAACCTATTTTTTACCTACCTTGGAGGTTTGAGCTCCAGTACGCGATTCTCCAAAGGCCGAAGGAAAAGGCCCTTGAGAGTAAGTTTGTTTTTCCTGTCTACCAATGGGACTGAATGGAATAGGAAGACTGCAAATGGTCAGGACCCAAGCAGTAAGCAAATCATGGGCATCAGACAATGGAATTTTATCCCCGCATTTGTAACACGTTTTGAAACCTGTTTTTTTTTGCCATTTAAAAAAAAAGATATAGTGGAAAAACCCCACTTTAAAGAAAAAAGGGAGTTAAATCAGAAATACAGAAAATTGTATTTTTTGATTAATGCAGTAAAGATAGGAGGAAAAGGATACCAACAATGGTTTTATAAGAATTACCAAAAATGGTGAGAGAGATTACCAGCAATGATAAACAAGGACCACCAAATGTTAATAAAGTGAAAAGGGATATCCCCAAAGACTTGTGTTAAATAGATAGCTAAAGGGAGGATAAACAGAAGTTCTGAAGAAAAATATATAATAAGGTAACTTATTTTTAAACAAATGCCAGAGAGCTGCAGTGACTATGTCTGCACACAATGGCAGCAAATGAGATCTGGGGAAAGAGGGGGACTGCTGCATTGTGGGTAAGGGAGGAGCTCGACAGCTTGTAGTATCCATGAGCTGTAAAAGAGTAGACTAGATCAAAGGACAGGATCCAAACCCATATGTTGAGGGATGAATGAAAATTGACAATATCAGATCATACATTTCAAACTTCTGGTCTTGCATTATATGCTCCTTCTGTAGCTCTACTTTGAGGCTGTCTCTCTGTCTAACTTTAACTATTACAGTGCTTAGTGGCACTGGAATCCTGATTTATCAGTGATTACCAAATAGCCACACTACCTTATAGTGAATTAAAAAATGCCCTACCACCACAAACAAGAAGAAACACTGACATCAAAATTTAAAAATATCAACAAAAAATATTTGTGCAGGATGGGAACCCCCTTGCAATTCCCATCCCTTATGTAAGTATATTAACTCCTCTGTTGCACAGCAATGAAAATGAGAAAGTGTATAGCCATTTGCAGCATTCTGGTACTGTTAATGAGCTACTCAAATTAAAGCCAGTTCATAAAACAGCAGAGCCCTTGTAGGTTGTGGATGGAAGCATGCATATGCAAGGGAAGGACACAGAAGACTCTGCAGTTATGCAGGTGCTCCCATCAGCCATTACAGGTGAGATTAGGGCCTTAACAGAAATGCCGTCATTACTGGAATACTGATGAGGTCACAAACTACCTACATGGCTGTTTGGATGACCAACCCATGATAAGCTCTCACCCAAATACTGGGGATATCCAATGCAACGGAAGAAAATGTCTCATGGCACATGGGCCAAGTGTGAGGGTCAGCAGGCACAGAAGAAAAAGGATATAGGGAGAAAAATATACATGCTTTCACCTATCATAGCTCACTTTAGTCAGCTCCAAGCAATGATTAATTATTCCTCCCACAAAGATCATCTGTGTGAGTAAACTTGCCAAAACAAAATTGAGTACCATGATCACTGGTGCAGCAGAAGTCTTATCTACTGGAAATAACCATGGATGGATGTCCACCCTTCCAGTTAGGCCTCTTAACAGCCATCTGTTGTGACCCTGTTCCTTGCTTTTGCAATACGTCAATCCAGCATCTTTGACAGGTTATTGCACAGTGTGCCTTATAAATTAACAAGCTTTGCCTGCATTTCTTAGCCTGTAAAGAGTCTTGAAGACTTGCAAAAAAAATGTAAAGGCTGTGGAAGGATTCTCACCATTACTTATCCTAGGGGAGCAAGTTCTATTTAATGCTCACATCCCCCCCCCTCCCTGGACGATCCTGTCCATCACTGGGTCTTCCAGCTCCATCTTCCATCATGGACTTTTCCAGTACACAGCTGCCACTGGACTTGGATCTAAACAGCATCATGGAAGATCATAATGACAACTGCCTATGCCTGGTTTGGGGCTATTAATGATCTACCCTCATTTACTCATCCCCCCTCTGCCAAGTCCAAGGGGCAGTCCCCTCTATGGGCCACGCCTACCCTCAGGAAGCACCCAAGACCAACAACCATCTCTCACGGACAGCACATCAGATGCCTGGGCTACTATGCAAAGGTAATGTTCATTATTAAGACAAAATTACCTCCACAAGTAATGCTGTGGAAGATGGTGAAGGGATGCCCTCTTGTCCTTCTTTGTATTATAAAAGTAGCAGATGATGTATTGCTCTGGTGATAACTCCTAAGTGAAAAAGGTGCCTCTAACTGCTGTTTGAAGGTAGGTGGGTGACTATAGCACAGCAGTGATCCTTGTACTCAAACATCTACTACTATGGTGAGTGTACTGATGGAACTGTAGTATTATCACTGTAGGGATCGCTACTGCAGTAGAATCCCAATCCATGGGAAGAATACTAAACCAATCATCCATCACAGAGAAAAGAGGAGACTTAAAGCATGTTCTGCAGGATATCTGCTGCAATACATGCCCTGTTATTGGATTGCCTTTCCATCTTGGAATGCTTAAAATCTGTGCAAATTTATCTAGGTAGTTGCTTCACGAATACAAACACAGTCGGGACAGTTGTGAAGAAGGTTGCTGTGGCAGCTGTTACCCTCAAAGTGGGATCTCACCTGTCACTAAAGAGATTTTCATTGCTTTCAAAGCAGAAGGTGATGCAGTTTGCTAGCCACTATGACGATGTTTGCCATACTTACCAGGGCTGATGAATACAATGTTAATCTGACTGCCTTATCTCCTTAACTCTTTAAGTAGCACCTGAGTTATATATGCATATCCAATAAGTACAGTATTCTTTCCTCTGCTCTGAGGATTGTGGTAGCATACAGTAGGTGTATGGCTTGGCCCAAGACAAGCTCCAATATCACTTTAGGTGCAAAGGAGGGTATCTGTTCTTAGGCTAACCCTATTCCTATGGAATGTTTATTACGGCTGTTCATATCCATCTGGGTCTGGAGCTCTGAGATCCTTCTTGGTGAAGTGCTTACTGCTACAAATAGTCTTCTAGACCTGATTTTACAGGAGAAGGATTCATTTTACTAGCATAAAATTCAAGTCCCTTGGGAGTGACACAGTTTTTTTTGGAGGACTGAGATGCAGTACCCCTCCTAGAAACAGCTTCAATGTACTGTGGGATGATGAGGGAAAGCCTAGGAGAAGGCACACAGAAATGGCAGACAGGTAATCTTTCTTCTGGTGTGTACATAGTTGCTGGACAGGGATTAATTCCCCCCACTTAGATGTCCTAGCTAAAAGAAAATAGTTATCTTTTAGGAATTTACCATAGCTGTAGAAGTTCGATTATATCCACTACTGCAGTACTGACTCTTGAAATTCCTGCCTGCAGAAGTCTGATGGCTGGCCCGTCATCCAGAACTCTTCTCCCTTTCCCCTCTTGGCCTGATGGACTTCCTCACAGCTGGACATCAGGATGTTTATGGCATAAAGGGACACTGGCCAGTTCCAACCTCTGACCCTTCTTGCCCTCACTAGAGGAATACAGCAAAAGAGTTCCACAGCACAATCTACCCTGGAGGAACCAGTTCCCAGGGAGGTATGAGCCTCAACTAGAGGATCACCAAAACTGCCTCTCTGGCCTGTTGCTTAATTCTGATAAGGGGAGGTGGAAAACATTGATTTAGGTACCCAACACAACCCATCTTATGTGGAGAAAAGAGGGGATGATGGGAGAAAACTGGTACTGAAACAGTGGAGAAACCTGAACATAGCTGCGTAAGGAACTTAGCATAATTGTATGACTTGCATGGAGAACATGATCACACATTGTGCACCATGTCAGGGCTAGCCACTCAACAGTGTAAAAATTGGCTCTAGGTGATTCAGTCATGTTGACCAATGTCACAAAAAATTAGCATGGGTATTTGCCGGTGATAAGTTCGTTGAGGACCTGACCTACACCAGAGACAAATGCTAACAGCAACAGAAGTATGCACCTCTACTGCCAGTGTGTGCCCACCATAAAGCTCAGCACCCTTAGATCAAAAAGTTACTGGCAGCCTGGTGTCCAGTTTGGGTTACTTGACATATTTCTTTTCAGCAAATGCTGGACATAAAACCAGTTAACCTTCCAAACAAGAACTAAGAATTGCTACACTCAATGTTGGTTTATTGACAGGATGACATGATGGTAAGGAGGAGGCTGGACAACCTAGGTATCCAGGAGACAAAATGGAAGGGCAGTGCAGAAAAGCCATTTGGCTTGGGTTCCAGAGTCTAATGAGGAGAAGGACAGACTAGAAATGGGGTGGTAATTGTGGTGAGAGAGGCTTGAAAACACAGTGACAGCTGCACCCAGAATTATTGACAGACTCATGGCAGACTACATTTCAAAGATAGGGGACTATTCATAATCTTAGCCTATGCCCCACAGCAGGATTATGAAAGTGAGAAAGAGAGTGCTTACAGACAGAAGCTACAGGACCTACTAAATAAAGCAGGGTGGCAAGTATCGATGTTAATAATGGTTGACCTGAATGCACATATCAGGACAGACAGAACAGGATAGGACGACTGTCTGGGTCAATATGGTTGTGGCAACAGGAATAGAGAGACTATTCTAGACTTCTGTTTGTTAAATGGCTTGATGGTGGCCAGCACACAGTTCAGCAAGCGTCAGTCACAAGATCACACACAAAAGTTGCCAACATGCAACTCGGCTATACTTTCTTCTAGTAAGGGAAGGGCACTAGGGTAGAATCAGTGATTGTAAAGTCATCCCCACTGAAATAATGGGCCCACAACATAAACCACTGGTTGCCACAATCAGCTGCAAGCAGAAGTCAGAGAAAGCTCTAAGGTCAACAGAGACTAGATTGAAGACCTGGTAGTTGACTGGAGAGAAAGCACAAGGGTTCAAGGAATTATGCAGTGATCTAGCACCTTAGGAAGAAGAGAAAAGAAGTGGAGTTGAAGAATTGCACCACCTCAAAACAACATTTTGGGACTACAAAACAGATAATGTGGCTGAGCCAGGTATGGAAATAAGGTACACAGAGAAAGCAGGTGGTGATGGAATGCACAAGTCCATGAAGTCATCAAAAGAAAGAAGGACTGCAGGAAAAAGTGGGAGATAGAAAAGATGTACCAGGCTAAGAAGGAATACTGTTTGAAGATGCTAAGACGAGTTGCAATAGCAAAGAACAGACATCAGAGGCACTCTATCATCTTCTGGAAAGTGACTCAGTAGAGAGCAGAAAGAAACTTATCAGGTTACAAGGCAAAGACAGAAGATAAAGAAGATAATCAGGCTCTCTTCATAAAGGGATGCCAGCAACAACTTTCTCACCAGACCACAAGACATCGAAAGCAAATGGAATGGTACTTCCAGCAGCTTCTGAATGAAGAAAACCCCTCAGAACATGTACTTCCCCAGAGGCATTGCTACGATGAAAGAGGAGGAGAAGGAACCTACCCTAGAACTAAGACTAGCAATAATAAAAATTAAGTCAGGGGAAGAAGCAGGCTCAGATGATGTCAGAGCAGATATGATCAAGATGTTGGGTGTGACAGGGAAGAAATTTTTCCTGAGGGTTCTCATAGCAGTATGGAGAGAAAGGCGTAACCCAGATGGCTGGAGAATAAGCATACCAGTACCAGTGTACAAGAAAGGGAACATCCAAAACTGTGGCAGTACAGAGGTATCAAACTCCTATTACACTGCATGAAAGTTCTGGAGAGGGTGATTAGTAAACGAATATGCAGGACAGTGGACAGTATGTGTGTGTCTTTCGGCTTTTCCTGGTTAAGGGTCGACACAGCGGAACTCTGGTCCGCTAATGATTGGCAGTAGAATTTTACATGCCGAGTTGCCAGCTCTGACGCACAACCTTCAACGAAGGTATGCCCATTCACGCATGTCTCCACACAGAAGATGCTCTAGCTGAGAATCGAACAGGACAACGTCTTACTGTGAGGTGGCAACGCTACCGCAGCACCACCACTGCAGTAGGACAGTGGACAGTAAGATGGGAAAGAAGCAGTTCGGATCCAGATCACGATGTAGCACAACAGACCCAATGCTTGCAGTGAGACAGATAGTGGAGAAGAAGGTAGACATGAGGAAAGAATCCGGCAGTCCTGCAGTGGTTTGAAGTCCCAGAAACACTGATAGAATTAGTGCAAGCTATGTAAAAGGGTTCAATGACTCAAGTATGGACAGTGTTCAGTCTCACAGAGAGATTCTCAGTGGAAGTAGGTGTGCATCAAGGTTTCAACTCTGACTACACTGCTATTCATACTGGTGATGGACCACGTTAGTAAACTGGTCAGATAGGACAATTCAACAAAATTGCTGTATGCAGATGACGTAGCATTACAGGCAGAAACTGACAAAGAACTTCAACAAAGGCTAGGGGAATGGATGCAAAACTGAAGGTACATGGGACAAAACGGAGCATAGATAAGACAACTGTAATGGCAGCAAATGAGGGAAATCAAAAGAAGATGACAACTGAGATAAAAGGGATAACAGAGGAACAGCTCTGAGTATCTGCGGGGGGGGGGGGTGAGAAGAAGGCAGGTCTGAATGAGTAGGTCAAAGCTAGAATCAGAGGGGCTGCAGCTAAGTGGCAAAGACTGTCAATGATAGTGTATGACAGAATGCCAAAGAAGCTAAAAAGTAAGGTGTGGAAAATAGTGGTGGGACCAGTACTACTGTACAGTACAGAAACCTGGGCAGTAAAGGCTGAGCAGTTGAGGAAGCAAGATGTGATGGAGATAAAGTGCCTGAGATGAGTGGCAGATTGCACACTGTGAGGCAGACAAAGAAATGAGGATATCACAGCAGAAACCAAATTGGCTCCAGTTGCAGAGAACATCAAAGACAACAGATTACAGTGGTTGGGGTACATGTGCAGAAAGGCAGAAGACAATCTAGTGCAGATGATTTGGGACAGAAGAGAAAATAAAGGCATCCAGCAAAGAGGTGGATGAACTGTGAGAGAGACCTGTGACAGTCAGACATGACTGTTGAAGAAGGTAGGCGAGTGGCACTGAATCGAGAGAGATGGTGACAGTTGTTACAACACCCGACCCATGTAGAAAATGGGAAAAACATGGTTGATGATGGACTATGCCTACAACTGGTTAGAGGTTGAAACTCTTGACTATACCTTTAAATTACACGATTCATCTCTGAAGCAAATTTCCTGCTCATGTTCTAAACACAGCATTACATTTTTAACTCATTAACCCCGAGTACCTTCTCAGGGCACATTTGTACTTACAGCCGAGCGCTCCCTGAGACGCTTGAAAAGCTATGATGTTCCACCTGAGTGCCTTCCACAAGCGCACGTAACTTTGCATTAAAGTTTTAGCTTCACTGTTAAAAATTAAGTTGAAAAAGTACCTGAACTTTGTCAGGTACCTTCTCAACTTAATTTTCAGTGTAGAGTAACATCAGGTTTACATTTAAAGTTTACGAGAAAATCGGCTTTCAAGTGCCGTACAACTGCTCATACTTCTAACTCTTTGCTTTCATCATTAACCCAAAATACATGAACAATCAGTGAACAGTCTTGACTTCAGGTCCTAAAAATAAATCTTTTACTGTACCCTTTCTATGCACAGCTACCCTTACAGTCACTATTAATTACTCTGTATGCACTGTTTTTGTTGATACTGCACCGGGAAATAGCATAGTGTGCACTTTGAGTGAAGCGCGGTCTATTCAACAGCAGTGGCCCCTTTATTACAGTAATGTTTTTGTTTCTCGCTGTTAATGGTAATACATGCAGATTTTTTTATATTTGTTCCTTGCAGGGCATAACCTAGCACTCTTTCCTTTACTGTCAGCTATCGTTATTTTTCATATATTCAGCCACTGCCAGACAAACTTGCGGTATGCAGGACCATGCATCAAATAGATTCTTTATATACTGTTTTGCAATTGTTCTTTTCTCTGAAGAAGCACTTTGTTTTTGGAGGGGGTTATTAATTTTATATATTTTTTTTATTTTACAACATGCAGCAAACATCTTGTTTGAACATTGCAACTAATAGGCTATGTAGATCGCATCAAGGTTGATTTGCAGATCGCTGTAGAACAGCGATTAGGGGCTCAACCTTTACCCCTTTCCTGGCATGGCAGTGAGTGTCAGCGGAATCAGAATCATTTCAGTTTGGACTTTCTGTTTAGACAGAATACGTCACCTGCTGTACTTTATTTGCTTGTAGATCATTGCTGACTGTTTCAGGCTAAGGAGAGCTGTAATTTAATAAGTCTGAAATACGAATACTTCAATAGAGAGTTGCGTTTCTTTGATTTTACATGTTTATTCTTTGATAAAAATACTTTGATAAAATAATTATTTGTGTGTGTGTGGTGTCAGGGTTTAGAAATATTTGCTGTAATTGATTAGATGTGGTGCCCCGGACAGACATGTTAGGCTGTCATTTAAATCCTTAGCATGTTGTTTTTAATGGTTGGCGGAACTACTTACGTAACGATAACTATTGACGTTTTTTTCCAACTTGGTGAGCAGTAGTTCCATTATACATTTGAAATAGCTTGTCAGGGCAGTTTATGTTGTAGACATGCAATGTTCACGTAGACTCAAGCTATTGTGCCAAGTGTCATTTAAAAGCTTAGTATGCTGTTTTTAATGTTTAGGGACCTAATTAAGTAACAATAACTGATTACGTTTTTTTTTCAACTTGGTGAGCAGTAGTTCCTTTATACATTTGAAATAGCTTGTCAGGGCAGTTTATGTTGTAAATGTGTAATGTTCATGTAGACTGAAGCTATTGTGCAGATTTAAGATGTTAAACTATGTTGTGTGCATTCTCTATTATTTGGGGAGAAATTTATTTGAGAGTTTGCATACAGAACACTTTATGAATCCACATTTCTCTCTCTATTTTATGTTCCACTCATTCTTATTTTTTTCTACTTAAAGAATTTGAACTTGCCCTTTGAAGATTTTTGAAGGGTGGCTTGTAGTGGTTATTTGCAGAATTATATATGTATTCATTTATATAGTCTTCAATTGTGTGGTTTATATTTTGTAATGAAGACTTTGTAGTTAACTTGTGAATTAAACAATAAATGTGATGCATTTCATTGTACATAAAGTGCTTGCAGTGTAGCAAGTGTTTACCACTGTGTAGGAAAACAAAAATGTTCAACTCTCTAAGAGTGTTAGTTACTGTCATAAAATGTTGTATTTGAGAAGCAATTTCTTGTGCTATGAGAGAGAGTTTTGGTGCAACAGTTTTGGTAATATAGTTCAGCTGTCGATTTAGACTGTATTCTGGTAGTTTTGAATGGCTTATGGTTTCAGATGGCATGTGTGCAGCCTGGCTGACATAAGAAATAAGGTTGTGTGATAGCAGAAAAGTACTGTTGTGAAAATCTGCGAGTCAGATATTTATGCAGGTACACTTGCAAAGCTGTTTGTCGTGCATGTGGTTTTTACATGGTTATTTTAGGTGCTAAAAAGAACAAATTTTGTTGCATATTTTTGAATAGGGTGAGGAAGTTTAGCTTTGCTTAATTATGCAGGGTATTTGATTAAAACTTTGTAATTAGTATTTTGAAGGTAACATGAAATATAGATATATGCAGGCCAAACAGTAGTCTTTTGTTTTAATCTGACCATTTCCTAACTGTTCTGCTCCCCAACTTAGATTTCCTCATATGATGACCTTCTGGACTCTACAGACTTTAGGTAACTGTGTAACACTTCCCTGTGTCACCCGTTACTTTTTTTCAGTTTTAATACTATTTTGAGCTACCCTACCCACACACAGATGCTGACTGAAGGACTGTACTGCAATATTTTAACTGCAGCATGCATTCTTTCACTCTTTTAATTTTTTTTTTTTTTACTTTGTAAGCATTTTGTACCTTGTGCATCTGAAAAAAAAGAGATTGTTTGGGTGACTGTTTCATTTGGTGCATGTACATACCAGTAAATATTACTGAAGGGTAATTTTATGTAAAATTTCATTCTGGCACTTGTGCGGAAATCATTTTATTGAACAGGTTGCTTGGGGGAATGCTTAATTTGGTGGTTGCACAAACTAGCAGATGTTACTGACAGGTTATGAGTAGCGATCCGATCATAATTCATAGGTGAGGTACATGCTGAAAGGGGCATTGTACTCAATAATGGACCTTATATGGGAAGAATACTGTGATTTTATTATATAACTTTGTATGGCAGTGTCAAATGTCTAACTGCATTCTGGTTTTGGTTTATTTTTGGAATTGTATTGGTTGTGACAGAGGGTCAAGTTTGAATGTGCTGCAAACCCTTAGATCAGTTTTACATTCTGTTGTATTCCTGACTATCTAAAGCTGAATATTTCCATAGGCCACATTGCTCACCTCTGTCAGCTGTTTCAAGTGAAACCCTGGAAAACCAAATGTCCTTTATGTACATCTGCTGGTCCAAAATTTGCGAGGGCATTTCTTGTGCACAGCCCTCTTCAGGTCACAACTCACATGTTCTGTTGGATTAGGTCTGGGATGTTTGTGTGTGTAAAAAAAAGCTTCTGTCTTGCAACCCTACCCCATAGTCTAGACACATGGAGAACACAGGAGATTGGTGTCACATATAGTACACAACCAGTACTTGCCAGAAATTCCAGCAGCTCCTTCAATGTTGTTGTAGGTCTGTTGGCAGCCTCCATGACCAGTGTTTTTTTGTCTTTTCATCAATTTTGGAGGGACGTCCAGTACATTGCAACATCACTGTTGTCCCATAGCTTCCCCATTGTTTGACTGTCTTCATTGTGTTCCATAGTATATCCAATGCTCAGCAAGATATAACTGCTGTACTACTTTGACTCAATTACTCTGGTCTTTGTCCTAACAGATGGTAATGACTCTGTCTTATATTACACCTGTACAAGGAATATGATGCATGTCTACTCAACAGATAATGTGATGCAATTTCCCACACCTGCACATTGTGTTCATTTCTGAATTTTTCATTTCGGTGCCTGTACATACCAGGAAATGTTACTGAACGGTTGTTTTGGGGAAATCTTTCATTCTGGTGCCTGTGCATACATTATATTGAAGGGCTTGCGTAGGTGAATGCTTCATTTTGATTGTTTAATACTAGCAAATCTTACAGACGTTTCATTTGGGGAAGCATTTAATTTTGGACATTCTGCATACCTCAACGTTCTACTGAAGGGGTTGCTTGGGTGAAGTGTTCATGCTGGTGGTTGGACATACTAGGAAATGTTACTGAAGGCTTGTTTGTGGAAACGTTTCATTTTGGGTGCATGTATACCTGGACATAATTATGAGGATATGTTGCTTGGGGAAATAATTCATTGTGTATCAGGGAAGTGCTTGTGCATACATGGTCTCACTGCTGAAGTGACTGCTGGGCCAATTTGTGTCATTCGGGTGCCTGTGCATACAGAATGCAAACAACTAGAGGGGTTACTGGAGACATATAGAAAGTCAGTCTGCAAATTACATTGGGCTACATCACTTCTGCTTGTATTATTCTATTTGTGATTATACTGCATGAGTGAGATAAAGGATATCACTAGGTGAGTACTGACAGAATGGAGCTACCATATTTTTTGTGCATTTCTCCTGGCTTTGTCAGTCATGTGTGGAATGTAGGTGGGAGGAAGGTCTCAGTAATATCCAAGTCTTATACTATTTGACTGAATGACTCAGGTCTTTCCCTTACTGATGATACTGAGTCTGTGTTACATAACGGCTGCACAATGTAATATAATGAATGCCTACTCAACAGGTTATGTGCAGCAATTATCACTTGTGTCTCAGCATACATACCTTTGCAGTAATGAAAGGAAGGTCATTATCACATTAGCAATACGTGCAGTTACAACATAGCAGTTAGTCATTATCACTTTTCTGGGAAAAGTCTCAGCTGCTGTCACTGTTATTCACATAAGTAGAAGTCGTTATCACTTTGATGAATGCACAAGCCATGTTTTTTTTTTTTTCTGTTTAGAGTCATTGCAAGCAACCCCCCTCATTCTTCAACTGCCTACCCTCCTAAACCCCTGATTTATTTCTTGATATATATATATATGTATATGGATATATATGTATGTACATAATATATTTGCACATATATACATTGGTCACATACATATTATACACACACACACACACACACATATATATATATATATATATATATATATATAAATATAACATTTTGGTGATTGTGCGTATCTCAACATTTTCCTGAATGGGTCATTTGGGTGAATGTTTCATTTTGAGACAGGTGTATAACATGTAGTAATGAAGATGTTGGTAGGGGAAATAATTAATTTGTGTACCAGTCAGTCATGGGTGGAAGTTAGGTGGTAGGAGGAAGGGCTCAGTAACATCCAAGTGTTATACTATTTTGACTGAATTATAATGATATAGTATTTCTACTGAATGATAATGAATGCCTCTGCACTCCACATGAACATGTATTAGAACATGCTAATGCAAAGCCTGTGTGCATGTGTATGTGTAGTATGTACCTCTGCAGCGTCATCACCACTTATGTACCTAATGCAATGAATACTGCCCCTGTGGCTAGGATGAAAGATTTGGATGGGCTAACCAGGTAATGCATATGATATACATATTTATTTTATTTATTTATTTTATTTTACATTTGTTGACCGGGATTATCCGTCTGGATACATGTCCATTTTCAGCGGAGGCCCGGGGAGAAAAACTCCACATAGACAGTAATTTACATTCATATAAACAGAGTATATAGTACTTCTTTTGATAATTAATACATGAGGTACAGAGTAACATACGATTGTATACAATTAAGATTTAGAAGGAAAAAAAATGTCAGAGTAATGCTAGATGCAGAGAAAGAGCCTTGAGGAATTCCTATAGAGAAGTAGAGGTTGAGGAAGGTAATGGGTTTAGTCTGGTTTGGAACATTGACAGAGCCACTGGTTTTTAAAATGAAGGGATAGACTCTTCTTGAATTTGGATAGAGAGGTGATAGTGGTGAGTTGAGGAGGAAGGGAATTCCATATTTTACCAATGGAATTTGCAAACAGCGAGTCACCTCCAAAATTACAGGATTTGACCGTTTGAGCAAGTAGCCTATTTTCTGAGCGCAGACTAGTTAGGTTTAAGTATGGGGTGATTAAATTACGCAGCGCAGGAATGGTGTCAGGTTGAGTGAGAATTTTAAAAGCTACTGTTAGTTGGGTCTGCTGGAGTAGGTTTGGTAGTTCCACCCAGTCAAGGTTATGCAGGTTGATACAGTGATGGGTTTTGTAAGGCATGCCAGTAACAAATCTAGCAATATGATTATAGCAACCTGAGAGCTTGTTTAGGTCTGATTTGTACAGGTTGGTGAGTATGGGGGAGGCATAAAGGAGGGAGGAGAGGAGATGAGACCGGGCTGTGGCCTTTCTTGCCTTGGGAGTTAGAAAGGATCTTATTCTATAAAGAGACCCCAGTTTCTTATTAACTGTTTTAATAGTTTGGTTGATGTGAAGGTCGAATCTGAGTTTGTTGTCTATGGTAACAACTAGTAATTTGGAGTTTGAGTCTGGGGATATAGTAGCGCCATTTTTGGATTGAACAGAAAAGAGTATAGGGGAAGGTTTATGGGTAGGATGGAAGAGTAATAGTTTGTTTTTTTTAGGGTTAAGGATCAAATGGCGACCTAACAACCAGTCTTCAACTGCAGTCAGACAGTCTTGGGTTTTGGATAGTAGCTTAGCTGGTGACTTGTCCGAGTTGATTAGTGTTGAGTCGTCCGCATATTGAATGCAGGAGGTCTCGGGGATGACTGTGTGGAGGTCGTTAATGAAAATAGAAAAGAGTAGAGGTCCCAGTATGGAGCCTTGGGGGACCCCTGTGGAATTAGGTAAGAGGGGCGAGAGCTTGTTTTGCCAGAGTACAGCTTGATTCCTATCGGAGAGATAGGCATGAAACCAATTAAGTGTTGTGTTATCTAGAAAGAAAGTTTTTAGAGTGTTGTGAAGTAGTTGATGGTTGACCATATCAAAGGCCTTTGATAGGTCCAGAAAGAGAGCGGATGACATGTTTTTGTTGTTCTTATTGTGGTTTATAGTGTCGGTGAAAGAGAGGAGGGCGGTGGTGGTGCTGTGTTTGGGCCTGAAACCATGTTGTGAGGTAGTTAGAAGCTTGCTCTGGGTTAGGTAGTGTACAAGTTGTTTGTGTATACATTTTTCCATGATTTTAGCAAGTGGTGACAATATGGCTATTGGCCTGTAGTTGGATAGATCAGTGGATGTCCCTCCTTTGTGGAGAGGGATAACGTGGGAGATTTTCCAAATTGAGGGGATAGTAAATTCCGTTATGGTGCGGTTGATTAGGATAGAGATGGGGTAGGCTATGACCTCTGCAGCTTTTTGTAGATAATCAGCTGGTAGTAGGTCGGCAGCAATGGTAGTAGGTTTTAGTTTCTTCAGTAGGGATCTAATGAAGGAAGTGGAAACAGATTGTAGGTGGAAGGAGGGCTCAGACTTCAGGGTCGAACTTGTGGTAGAGGGGTTGGTGGGAGGTTGTTGGGCAGCTAAGGATTTGATAACATTGATAAAGAAAGAGTTAAAGGTATTGGCCACTTCTTCAGGGCTTTTATCATTTAGGTCGGCTGGAGTTGGAGTGGTGGTCTTTCCTGGATGGAGAGGGTTGTTAATACCTGCCCAAAACTTTTGGGGATTATGTTGGTGTTTATCTTGCAGTTGGTGGTAATAGTTCTTTTTGTCTAGTAAAATAGATTTTTTGTCACGTTTCTAAGTTGTTGGAAGTAAATTCGGTCTAGGGGGGCTTTGGAAGCACGCCATTTGTCCCAGCCTTTGTTTCTAAGTTTGATTTTGGATTTAGAGTCTTTTGTTAGCCATGGAGCAGTCTGGTTTTTGACCTTGGTTGAATGTATGGGGGCATGGGAATTGAGTATGTTTGTAAAGGTGGAGTTAAAGGTTGTTACTGCTTCGTCGAGAGGGAGGTATTTAAGAATGGACCAGTTACAAGACTGTAGCTCTAGTTGGAATTTAGAGAGGTCAAATTGTTTGGTGTTCCTGACTGATTTATACACTGGTAGCTTGCATCTCCCTGCTTTTTTTTCTCTATGTAGGTTATGAGATGATCACTGATTTCATTTGGGAGAGTCCCAGACTTGTACGCATGGGACGGACTGTTTGTAAGTATCCAGTCAAGGATACTTTCTTTTTGATTGGTGTTGCCAATTCTGGTGGGGGAGGATATAATTTGTGAGAAACCGTGGAGATTTATGAGGATGGGGTTGGTCTCTGAGGAACATTGGTTCCAGTCTATATTCATATCGCCCAAAATAATAGTTTCTTGGGGGCAGTTAATAGCAAGCCAATTTAAGATATGCTCAAGTGTGTCAGAGTTACTTCCAGTGTCATTCTGTCTTCCAATACATCTGTCAAACATCAGTAGTAATCTGTTTTCATTTTCTTCCTATGCAGGTTTGTCCACCTTCTGACACTGACATGGCTTCACGACCAGGAGAATGACAAGTGAGAGTGTGGGTATGTGGCCATTCCTACATTCACAGGGCTGCCAGCCATGCCTCCGAAACTGAAAACCAGTACAACTTGAGCTTCCCCACTTCCATTGTGAAGGTATACTGGATTGTAAGAAGAAGTATTCTCGACAGATATGGAAAACAGTCAATGGGCAGCTCACAAGGCCAGACGTTTACAGAATGGGTTCATGCATGGCTTGATGCACAGTATCGGTGGATCTACAATCTGCCATGACAGCATCACTGCAGAATATGTTCACCTGCTCAGAAGGGATGGTGTTCACCTAACTGAGGAGGGCATTGCATTGTTCTTGACTGACCTCCACAATGGCGTAAGGAGAGCTGTGAAGGATTGGTAACATGCAGCTTGTGAGAAGAATGGAAAACACCCATGACCAAGTCGGACCAGTATAGTACGTAAAACTCTATTATGAAATGAGTTGTGTAAAATATATTTTTCTGAGTTTGCCAAATAACTGTGGTAAGGAGCTGGTGAAGATGCTGAGAAAGAACAACTGTTTCAGGAGAGTGCTACCACGTACAGTCTAATATGTCAGTGACCATCCTGCAATACTTCTTTTTTTTATTCTGCTTTTATCAGGTATGTGTAGAGGTTAGAAGACAGGAAGGGCTTAGTAATACAGAACTTGATCCCTTAGGTCCATTGCTGAATGGACGGACACATGTAAAGAGAAAAGGCATAGGTAAGGCAGACTGCTGACACTGAAGGTCATGAGACTGCAGTGGTATCAGATGTCTGAGTAGGTAATCAGAACAACTATCAGACAGATCAGATGACCTTGCCTGACACTGAAATCCCATGCCTGTCCTGGGTTCATTAGTGGAGTGGCGGGTCCTTACCTTGCGTTTTCTATTTACATGTACCCATTCAGAAGTATGTTGGCTACACCGAGAATGTGTATATTTACAATCACATGTGTCTACATGGTAAAACAACTGCTTCTGAATGCTGTACACATGTACATATATCAGTTTTGTTAGGACTTAGGTTATGGAAATTATGATTTTTTCATATTTTGGTAAATAACTTTGCAAGGGAGCATGTCAGTGTGCCAAGTAATACCTCATTTTGAAGACAGTATTGCTGGTTCCAACATGGTAAAAGAATTGTGCCTGTATGTTGGACACGTGCAGATATCAAAGTTTGTTTCGGACTTAGGTTATGGAAATTATGATTTGTTTTCATATTTTGGTAAATAACTTTGCAAGGGAGCATGTCATCGTGCCAAATAATACCTCGTTTTGAAGACAGTATTGATAGTTCCAACATGATAAAAGAATTGTGCCTGTATGTTGTACACATGTGCAAATATCAATTTGTTTCGGACTTGGGTTGTGGAAATTATGAATTTTTTTTCACATTTTGGTAAATAACTTTGCAAGGGAGCATCTCAATGTGCTAAGCAATGCCTCATTTTGAAAACAGTATTGATAGTTCTAACATGGGAAAAGAATAGTGCCTGTATGTTGTACTCATGTGCAGATATCAAAGTTTGTTTCAGACTTAGGTTATGGAAATTATGAATTTTTTTCATATTTTGGTAAATAACTTTGCAAGGGAACATCTAAACGTGCCAAGTAATACCTCATTTTGAAGACAGTATTGCTGGTTCCAACATGCTAAAAGAATTTTGCCTGTATGTTGGACACATGTGCAGATATCAAAGTTTGGACACATGTGCAGATATCAAAGTTTGTTTCGTACGTAGGTTATGGAAATTACGATTTTTTTCATATTTTGGTAAATAACTTTGCAAGGGAGCATGTCAGTGTGCCAAGTAATACCTCATTTTGAAGACAGTGTTACTCCTTACAACATGGTAAAAGAACTGTGTCTGTGCACTGTACACATGTACAGATATCACAGTTTGTTTAGTCTTGTACGACATTTACAATACTTCTCCTTATTATGCCCGTATCTTTGCAAGGGAGCATGGTGATCACACAAATGATGCATAATTTTGAAGCTGACATTCAGATGCACAACTTCTACACTGATATGTAGGCTCTGTCTGTTACAGGTGATGAGATATTATGCTTTATTTATCAATTATGAGAAATAATATATTAATCATATTTCTGTGAATATCTCAAGAAAGGAGCATCACACGGTAATGGTTAAGGTATCATTTTAAAGCTGACATTCATACTAACAAATTAAAGTCAAATTATATGGGTCTGTTTAGTACATTAACCAAGATATTGTGCTTTGCTTTTCCCAAAAGGTAAAAAATATGCACATTATCTACATTCCTTGCCAAATATTTAATAATGACTTTGATATGTACTATCAACATTTACACTGTTGGAAAGGTCAATGTCTGCTGAACAACTTTCGCGTTTACATTTTTGGTCTAGCTCTTTAGTTATGAACATTTCTTTTCTGTATGGTATTACAAATGGATTTTCTGAAAATGAGCTCAGACTGCACTGTTGTTCCTATGGTGGAATTAAGCAGGCAGCTTTTTCTGTGCTGCTCCGGAGTGAATGAGTTAAAAGATCTTACAGTGGTCCTATTCCAGCATCTCATTCAACAAAGGGTGAGAAAAGTTTGTGTATGTGGGGGAGGGGGTTGCACAGTACATGAAACACTATGGTAAGTAGTGACACGCTGTGGGGGGAGCATAGTACAGAGACACAAATAATGATAATATTGTACTGGAGAAATAGTTTAGTATGCATGTGCATAACAGCATGCTATGAGAGCCATTATACTTACGCAAATGATGAAATTAAACACAGCAGAGTAATTCAGAGACTAATAAATTTAGTACAAAGAGATATATATGCTGCTCATTTGTTTTGAGAACCAGGATCTTCTAATGTACATGAGCTTTACTATTGCTATGATGCTCAGAGTACCATTATTAACTGTGCAACATGTGTTGGTGGCCATAGTATTGCATATTATTACCCTCTGCATCGCAGATGAGTCCACCAGTGGCTGACATATCACGTCCACGAAAAGGACATGGGTGACTGGTAATGTGTGGACAGTGACACCATCAGGGAGTTAATGGACATATAGCACCTACACACAGAATAAATGGGGATGAATGAAATGCCTACCCAAATAGGCATGAGGGTTTATGTAGCATTAATCATTCTTGCCACAGAGACCTTTCAGCATTCAACAGAGATTCAAGACTCAAAGATTCAAAGAAAACTTTATTGCCAATTGAGAAACACAAGTGGAACCTACACGAAATTTTGGGTGTCAGTTCGTCATCAGAGTGCAGAAGCAACTTAAATATAAAAAGATAAGACATGACGTATACACGACTATTCTAATGATTAATACATATAAAAATACTCCTTATAACCTGTTTCTAGTCAGATAAAACTACCCATGCATATAAACAAATAATGTATACAGAAAAAAGAAAAGGCAGTTTGTTAATATCGCACATGAGGAATTATTGCAATTGTTCTTTTAAGAGAAAGATATTGCAATTCTTTAAGAATATATTAACTATAGTGAATTAAATAATGTATCACTTTCAGTAAAATATTGCTAGTGAGATCACGTTTGGATGTAGGAGATGTCAGAGTTTATGAGCCTCATTACTGTTGGACAGAAGCTGTGCAAGAGCCTGGAGGTCCTACAGTGGATGCTGTGGTACCTCTTGCTAGATGAAAGTCTAGCAAACTAGCCAAATGCTGGATGTGATGTGTCTCTAAGAATTTTGTATGACCTCTTTATGCTTCTCCTTGTAAAAAGTTCTTGCATGGGTGGAAGATTTGTGTCCGTTACCTTCTCTGCAATCCTCACTACACTTTGAAACTTCTTCCTCTCTGCCATAGTACTATTTCTGTACCACAAAGTAAAGTTCCAGGTGTGAATACTTTCAATAGCTCCTTTACAGAAGTAGATAACGCATTCAGAGGAAGCTTTGCTCTTTTGAGTCTTCTCAGGAAGTGCAGAAGTTGGTGAGCTTTTTTAATTATCTGGCCTGTGTTCACAGACCAAGAGAGGTCTTCTGAGAGGTGTAGCTAAGGAACTTTGTTGACTGAACTCTCTCTACCACTTCACGGTTGATCTCAAGTGGCGAGTGACTGGCTGGCCTTTTTCTGAAGTCAATGATAACTTCTTTAGTTTTGTTGACATTCAGATCCAAACTGTTATTTTTGTACCATTTGATCAGCGAGCTGACTTCATTCCTGTATTCCTTCTCATCATCATCCCTTATGTGACCCACTACAGTGGTATCATCTGCGAATTTGATGATATGGTTATTGGGAAAATTCGCAGAGCAGTCGTGGGTAAGGATGGCGAATAGTAGAGGACTAAGTACACACCCTTGAGGTACACCTGTGCAGAGTGCAATGATACCTGATGTATTGCTACCAGCATGTCTTCTGTGGTCTTCCAATCAAGAAGTCAACGATCCAGTTGCAGAGGCTCTTGTTGATGGCAAGGTTAATTAATTTGCTTATGAGTTGCACTGGAACCACTGTGTTGAATGCCGAGCTAAAGTCAATGAATAACAGCCTGACATAGTTGTTCCTCACTTTAAGATGTTCCAGAGAGAGGTGCAGGGCCACCGAAATAGCATCTGCAGTGGATCTGTTTGGCCAAAAGGCAAATTGTAGAGGGTCAAAGGTCAGTGGCAGAACTTCTGACGGATACTTTTTTACTATCCTTTCGAAGCATTTCATGACATTTCAGGTTAGTGCCACTGGTCTGTAGTCATTTAAGCAAGTTGGATTGGCTTTTTTGGCAGTGGGATTATGTTAGTTACATTGAAACATACTGGCACTCTTTCAAAAGTCAGGGAGGTATTGAGAATATCTGTAAGGATTAGGTACAGTTGGTTTGCGCATTCTCTTAAAACTTTGCCCAGAATGTTACCAGGACCTGCAGCCTTCCTAGGGTTCACTTACTTAAGATGGCTTCTAATTTCTCCAGGGTTAAGTTTGAGCACTGTCTCATTCTGATCAGTGGGTAGCTTTGTAGCCTCCAGGTTGCTGTTCTTCTCAAATTCACCACAGAATGATTTCAGCCTGTCCAGAAACTGCGTGCTGTCATCACATTGAACTGACTTGGTCTTGTATGTCAGTTAGCTGCTGAATGCCATGCCAGAGGCTCCTGGTATCCCTCATGTCCTCGAAGCAACTTTGTACCTTTCTTCCATACTCCCTCTTGGCTTATTTGATGCCGCTTACACAAATATATTAGGATTTCTGCATATTTTGGCTAGGCAAATCTTACACCATTTCTTTCAAGGGATGGTGCAGCATGTGGATGAGTATATATGGTTTCCAGCAGAAATACCATTATGCAGGCACTCTACAACGCAGTCCATTCAGCGGAGGTTCTGGGGGCCACAGACCAAGTCTACATTGTCTATTTCCCCACCTGCTCCACATGGTGCCTGGTATACTAACTGGAAAGGTTTCTACTCCATCAAATGCCAGATGGCGTGCAATGCACAATGTATTATATACATTGTGCCTTGTCTAGATCTAGGCTGTTTATTTATTTTCTTATTTTACATTTGTTTACTGGGAAAGTCCGACTGGACACAGGTCCATTTTCAGCAGAGGCCCATGGAGAAAAGCTCCAAACATAATACATAAAATAACAAATTAAATTAGATGTGATATAATACATTAAATTAGAGAGAAATCAGATATAAACATGACATAGATTAAGGACATTATGTTGTAAAACAATAAAATAAGTAAAACAAAATTCCTAAGATGTCACATAGCAACAGGATGAAAAATATAAACAATTTGTAGGTAGTTTCTTGTAGAGTATTATAACATAATAAGTGTATCTTGCAATAGTGGTGTTGAAAACAGATAAAGAAATCAATGAATATTAATGGGATTCACATACATATTCTAGTTTTGCTATTTAACAGATTTAGTGTATTAACCCATTTTGCAGGTCTTTGGATGTATGAGCCTTGCAACTCAACATGGTGGTACAGATATGATATCTACAATACTTTAAATTTAAAGGTGGTGTGGAAAACGTTGCAGCTAATATCAGGGCTTCCTGGAATTCATCAACTCAAACGCCCTGGATCAGCTGGTAAACTCCCCTACCAGAGGTGAAAACATATCGGACCTGGTCATCACCAACATTGGCGACAGGTGTTCCACACCGGAGGTCAACCCGTCACTGGTTAGATCAGACCATAAACTAATCACTCTGGATGTCCACACCCCATCACCATCCCCAACTAAGGAAACCACAGTAAAAAACTTTTCTAAAGCAAACTTCACCTTACTTAAGACAGAGGTGGTAAGTTTCACAGCCCCGATGCTAAAGGATAGCACTGCCTAAGATGCAGAAACCTTTACAAATGCACTCTATGAACACCTACAAGGATGCATGGATTGTGCCATCCCTAGCAAAACCAAGATTCACTCCTCTAAGAGAAGGAAACCAGTTTGGTGGACCCCTGCAATAAACAGGCTATACAATAAAAGGAGGAAACTAGTTCAGAAAAAAAGCAAATCCCAAGCAGGAAAGACATCCCTGATCAGTATCAGTTAAGAAACTAAGGTCCCTCATGAAATCATCCAAGGCTAACTTCGAAAGAAACATAGCCAAGGATTCAAAAGATAACCACAAAACCTTCTTTAGCTATGTTAAGAATCTAAGTGGCAACTCGCAGATATGCACTGAACTAGTGCAAAATAGCTCAAAATATACTGAACCTACTGATACTGCCAACATCCTGGCAGACAGATTCAGTGCAAACTTCACCCCCCCCCCCCACCTCCAAAAGGGCCCACAACAATACTGGAAAAGTGTAGTGTCCCAAAAATCACAGACGCACAGGTGAAAACAGCTCTTTCAAAAGCCAAAAACACAGCGTCAATGGGACCATATGGTGTCCCAGGCAGCGTCTTACATGAACTACAGAACAAATTAACCTCCCACCTAAACACGCTGTTCAACCTCAGCCTTTCCACAGGCTACGTGCCCATAGAATGGCGCACAGCAACGGTTATTCCTCTCCATAAAGGAGGGGCCACAACTGACCCTGGTATCTATTCGCCCCATAAGCCTGACTAGCCTGGTCTGCAAGGCAATGTATGGAGTGCATCATCATAGAACTCATTAAGAAAGACATTGGGAACCTCCAAACACTTGACCCGACCCAATACGGCTTTGTTAAGGGCAGATCATGCCTACTAAATCTGGCTGACTTCTTCGAGAGAGTCACCAAGGCCATAGACGAGGGAAAGGTGGTTCACACAGCCTACCTTGACCTCGCCAAGGCTTTCGACACCATTCCCCACTAGGGTATTACAGAAAAACTCACCAGCCTGAACATAAACCCCTACGTCACGAGATGGGTTGCCAACCGGCTTACAGACAGAACTCACAAGGTTAGAATAGCGGGCTCCAGGTCCGACTTTAAAACAGTCACAAGTGGTGTCCTGCAAGGCTCGGTCCTGGGTTCCCTACTGTTCAGCATATACTTCTCAGAAGTACAGGCAAACACAGAAGGACTATGGCTAACCAAGTTCTCCGATGACTGCAAACTGGGAGCCATAACTGACTCTCCGGCTGACACGGACATCCTCCAAAAGGGCCTTACTGAGATGGACACCTGGTGTCGAAGTCATGGCCTCAAGCTAAAAGCCAAAAAATGCATAGTCATCCCATTTGGGAGAAACAAAATACCCACGAATTCCACATAGGTGGCAGCCCCCTTAATACAAAAGAGGTAATAAGAGATCTGGGGACCAAGGTAGATAGTAATCTCTCCTTTGACAATCATATTGTCAAAGTAGTTAGGAAATCCTTCTATGTGGCTCATCTTATTACTAAAGGGTTCGCATCTAGAAATAAAGAGGTTATAGTGCCCCTCTACTCGTCACTCATTAGACCCATCATAGAGTACAATGCCCCATTTGGGATGTGCCTCAAGACACTTCCAACAGCTGGAAAGACCACAAAAGTACCTCACCAAGAGGATTACTGGCCTCAAACATATGTCCTATGCAGCCCGACTGAAAAAACTCTGGCTGTACTAAGTGACATATCGCTTACTCAGAGGTGATCTCTGTCTGACTTACAAAGCCATGTCCAACTCAGAATTGATGGACATGCGCCACCTAAAGAAATTCAAGTCACTGCGAGCCACGCACTCTAGTGAGCTAAACCTCTCCACAACAATAAATAGAACATGCTGGAGGGATAGATTCCTGTCAGAGACTCCCCATGCTTTGGAACAAAATTCCAAATTACATCAGGCAGAGCCCCTCACTAACACTCTTCAAGAGAAACCTTGACGAGTGGATGGGTAACCGAAAATACACCCCTGGGATCACTTCATTGGCTCTGCTTGACAGAGGATCAGTTAATTAATCAATGGGGCAGTGAAAGCTGACACTCTGGCTAGGCTTATAAATGCCCTCGGGCAGATAGCCTAGCACCTACCTATGAACCTATATGGAATGATGGTTAGTGGACGGGATGAAACAGATGAAACTGTTCTTATGGTTTCTGTCTGGCACACATGAGCTCTACCTCCATTTCGTACAGGATGACTTTCCATAGAGTCATCTAGCTGGTAAGTGTACATACTGCTAACTACAGAGCCCTGGATATGCTGTTCCTATGGTTGTAGTCAAGAGGCCACTCACAGACATATTCATTATTGTGCTGCAGATATTTCAAGATGTGCACTTGAACTGTGGCTAAAGACCAACATCTAACAGGCCAGATCATGGGAGAGATGCTGTAAAACACTACACCATCACAGATATGGAAGTCATAAAACATGCACTCAGACTCTTGAAGGCATGTTCACACTGTCTGCATACATCTGGTGTCATACTGCAATACATACCTAAGATTTGCAGTCAATTATTTGTGGTGTGCAATGTGTTATACAGTACTGTAGTACACAAGCAGCTGCAGCTACAACATGGGAATATTGCAGTACTGCCTGACTGCCCTGTGGCATCAGTACAGGAGGACTCGGATGAACCAGCTGCAAAGATACCCCATGTAGAGGAGGGCATAACATAGATATAAAGGTTACAGGAGATGGATGTGGAAGTCACAAAGATGGATGGAGGGAGCCAGTAATCACACCCACCAGTGTTGGGGTTGAGCTTCTATGTTGTGAATTTTGGCAGGGTGTGCCATGTGGCTTGTGTAACACCATGGCTGGATGCTTCCCGTATAAGGGATGGTGTAACACTTTGGAAGAAGTCATGGGAAGCCCTTTGTGGTCCCCCATGTTGGGGGGGACAACAGAGGGATGGTGCCTACGACCCTGAGGATGGCCATGGCTAGGCATTGCACTCAGAACGCCAATGGGATAGGGATGCTGGGGTACTTTAGAACGCAGACTAGCTTGCCCACTGGAACATCCCTACGGTAAAACTAGATGACCATCATCCACAACTATGAGAATGTCCATTACTAGTGGGTGGAATCAGCCATGTTTAGAAATGACAGTTATGCAGTCTCTGGAACAGTGCCTAATATATGAATTAGCCTGGTCTACAACCTTGCACAACACACATTTGGATCCCTGCATGGCCACAGGGGGCATTTGACAGTATCCTCAAATATGTACCAATGGATGCCAGCTGGGCCAACACTGTCCTCAGCAGGCATGTGTGGTACAGACCCCATTATGCCATGTCACTCTACAGATTGTTCGACAGTCCCCTTAGGGTTTCACTTCCTTACACAACCATGCAACATGCTCATCATCTCTGCCACTGTGTGAGCAGCATCCGTGTTTGTGTCTGGATCACTTGACCTGCACTTCTGCTAATCGATGACAAGTGGCACTCAAGGTAGGGAAAGACCTGGTATGATGGCATGATGGCAAAAACCCCCTTTAAGCACCTCTCCTGCACAGCGAGTGCACATACCTTGGAAGCAGTGTGGTTTACAGATACCATCTGTGGTGGTGACTCCTGCATAGATTGGCCAGGGCAAACAGATGACATATCCGGAGCTAAACATGAGGGATGCAGCCTGCCCCTTCACCATCACCACATGTGTAAATGCCCTCTACTATTAGTGCTCCTAACAGTGCCACTGTGTCACACTGGGACGTGTGCTTACTGTCAGCCACAGCTGACCGGCTATCTGGCATAAGCTAATTTGTTGTGCTGGACCCACCAACAGTTGAACCTGTGAAAGCTCATAGATTTCACACTTGTGGCAGTGCTGGAATATATGAATAGCTCTATCTCATGATACACACAGTAGTACATGCCAATTATGTGAATAGCATACGGGCACATACATACATACATTATGTGCAGGTTGTCACAGATGCAGCCTTGATGTGCCTGGAGAACAGACATGCATGCATGAGTGCTACATGCTGAATAACCCCTCCAAGTGTTTTTCAATCTATAAAAGCAATGGAAGATACTTGGACTAACCTGGTACGTCTCCAACAAATATTCAGGCAGTCAATAACAGCCCAGTTCCCACATTTAAGCCTCTGCCAAGTATAAGATTATGGCAATGCTTTGTGCATCAGCAGATGTGCCTACTGCTAGAACACCAGTGGTCATCAGACCTGCCTCTCTGCAAGGGGACAAAGGTCATCCTGTGGAAGCTGACTTGCAGGGCTTGCTGGTAGCCTTCGCATCACAAGGAAGGGGAGGGGGGGTTCTTCACCTTTGAGACTAAACTGAAGAGGTCCCCCCGGGTCAAGATGTGGACACTGGCTACATTCAAGTTGAGCCAGCATTTATATGATGAACTGAGCTGGCCCTTTAGCGTTATTGCCCTTTCTGGCCTGTTCACAGTGTCTTTGCTGCAGTTATGAGGCACTACACTGACAATGTGAACACACACACACACACACACACACACACACACACACACACACACATACACACACAGCCTCCAACATGCCACGTCACTGTTCCTCTCATGTAGGTCACATGACAGTCTGTATTGCAGTCACTTCACAACTGTTCAGTAGTGCAACTGCAGCCAGTAATGCAGCTGCACTAATTTACCATGTAGCCCTTTCCCCAGAAAGATGGTACTACACTGATCCTAATACACAGCTAAGAAGCACTGGGTTGCATTGCAAATAAGATAAGCAGCAATGGGCCTTGTTGCAAATCTTTCTAAATAACCTCTCAGTGTTTGTTTGTCTTTCGGCTTTTCCTGGTAAGGGGTCACCACAGCGGAACTCCGGTCCGCTAATGATTGGCAATAGATTTTTACAAAACACTGAGGTGCCAGCTCGACGCTCAACCTCCAACGAAGGCATGTCCATTTACGCACGCATGTCTTTCGAACGCTACCCAACTGCCAGGAGGACATGCAGACTCCACACAGAAGGCACTCCCAAGCCCAGCCGAGAATCAAATGGGAGAACCTCTTGCTGTGAGGTAACAACACTACTGCCATACCACCGCGGCTGAATAACCCCTCAGTGTACATCAAGCAAATGCAAGGTATATTCTCCTTTGTTCTGAAAGTTAGGGAAGAAAACTGGCAGGTCAGCAGATTGGTTCAAATTTGATTCTGAAATCACTTTGGGGAGAAAAGTAGGATTTGTTCGTAAGGAGACTCTGTATTTGTGGAAATGAGGTATGGAGGCTTTATCAAGAGAGCTTGTAACTCTGACACCCTCCTGGCTGACAAAATTGCTACTAAGAATAAAGTTTTCCAGGTCAAGAATTTTAAATCCAAAGTTGCTGAAGGTTCAAAGGGTGCCGAAACTAAGTAAGTACGAAATTAAGGTTCCAAGGAGGAGCAGAGTTCTTGTATGGGGGTCTTAATAAAAAGACACCTTTCAAAAAGGCTTTACAAAGTCTGTGTGACATAATGAGAGTGTCATTTTGGCCTATATGGAAATTTGATATTGCAGCTAAAGAAACTCTGACAGTGGATGCAGCCACACCCTCATGGAAGAGTTTTGTTAGAAATCAGAGGATGGTATTGATTAGAGCAGAGAAGGGGTTCTATTTGGTGACTTTCAGCCCAAACAGCAAATCTCTTCCACTTACTGGTGTAGAATTTTCATGTGGAGGATTTGTGAGAGGATAGGAGGATTTTCTTCACTGGAAAAGATAAAAGGGGAAATCTGGCAATTAAGGAAACAAGTTGTCAATTTGAGTTTCTGAAGTTTGGGGTGAACCATTCCTGATGGATGTGTCAACAGGTCTGGAGTTGCATCCAGAATCCACGGTTCTTCCAGAAGAGGAGGCCATAGAAAGGGGAAGCAAATTTGACGAGCCCAATGAGGGGCAATGAGGATTAGAGTGGTCTTCAACGAGTTTGCCTTCTGTAACAATTTGGGAATCAAGGGAATCGGGGGGGGGGGGCATAAACTAGTCCCGGAAGCCAATCATGAACAAGTGCATCCCTCGATGACTCCTCCTCTGGAGGGATCAGGGCAAAGTAGTTGCTACATTTGGCATTGGTTGGGAAGGCAAAGAGATTGCAGCAAGGCTTGCCCCACTTCCGGAAAATAATTTCCGCTACCTTCTGATTGAGGGTCCACTCATGTGGCCAAAGAATGGCTCTGCTCAATCCGTCTGCAATCACGTTGGATTTCCCTGGGATATGCGTCGCAACTAGAAAGTGGTTGGAGTCGTCGCCCATTGCCAAACTCTTATGACTTCTCGACACACGGGGTGAGATTGGTTTCTCCTTGTTTGTTTATATACCACACCACAGACATGTTGTCCGACTGGATTGCTATCATCCCAAGAGGAAGAGAATCCTGAAATGCTTGTAACGCTAAAAGCACCACTCTCATTTCTAGGACATTTATGTACAGATGAGCCTCATGATATTGCCAGATGCCTTGGACGGTCTTTCCCAGATAATGCCCCCCACCCTATCTGGGAAGCATCCGTGGTTACTGTTGCTACCGGCTGGGATGGAATGAATGGTCATCCCTGGCAGCCCAGAGGAGAATGGATCCACCAGTGAAGATCCTTTTGCAAGTGTTTGTAATCAGGATACTGTGAGACATGGGAAGTTCCAGAAAGGACCATTGGGTTGATAGCAGCCATTGTAAAATTCTCATATGAAGGCGTGCAAGGGGGACAAGGATTACTGAAGCTGCTAATTTCCCTAATACTTGCAGAACTTGTTGCATTGTTGGGCGAGATTTTCTGATTAGATGGCAAACGTGGTAGCGAAGATCTTGCACTCTGTCTTGAGGACGTTTTGCAATCATTGAATTGGTGTCTAATTTTGCTTCAATGAAGCTTAAGCTTTGTGATAGCTCTACAGCAGATTTTCTGAAGTTTATCGTGATGCCTAGGGAGGCGTGAGTTTGAATGGTGTAGTGCCTGGTCTGTAGCAGCAGATGCCTGGGTGGGGTGGTGATGAGCTAGTCTTCTAGACAGGGAAACACTCGGAATCCACGATGTCTCAGGTGAGTCCCTATCACTGTAACACACTGGTGAACACCCTGATGGCTGTGGTGAGACCAAACGGCAGGACTTGGAACTGGTAATGACTGGCTCCTAGCCGAAAGAGCAAGTACCTTCTTGACCGTCTTTCGATTAATAATATGGTAGTACGCGTCTTGAAGGTCTAGAGCACATCCAACTGTCTTTTCCCAGAAGTAGAAGTATCAACTGCAGTGTTACCATCTGGAATGTTGTCTTTTTTACAGAGCATTTAAATTGCTGAGATCTAAAATGGGTCTCCAGTCCCGTTTTCTTTGGAAATAAGAAGAATCTTGAGTAAGTTCCAGATCCTCTCTAGTATGTGGGGACTTCTTGGATGACTCTTTTGCTTACCAACTTTTATACCTCTAATGTTGCTTGTTCCTGCTGACTGGGTGGAACATCTGGAACTGATTTTCTGACAGGGACGGGGAGGGAGAAGGGAATTACATATCCTCTGGAAATGACATCCAGCACCTATTTGCCTGTGGTTATGTTTTGCCAGGTTGCCAGGTGCAAGGGCAAACACCTCCCCACCCGACTGCCTCCAAAGGTGGACAATCGGGTACTTCTTCAGGAGCGCTGAAAGGGTCTATCAAAGAATATCTCTGGAGCCCTGGTTCTGCGGACCTCCTCTGCCCCGAGGGCAGCATCTTCCATTATTGTTCTCCCCTCTGCCTTGGGGAGAACCTTCAACCTGTGTGTCTTGTTAAGATCTTTGGGGTTTCCTGAACCACATCCTTCCACTGCCTCTCTGACCCTTGGGGAAGGGTCTTGTAGCAGAAAAACACACTCCAATGGCAGACAAAGTCTTACCTTCCTGTTCACACCTGATGAATATCTCTTTTACTTTAGGCCCAAATAGTGATGGACCATCAAATGGGGCGTTGACAAAGGAAGATCTGAAAGGTTCTGTAAAGTCGCAGAGGCGCATCCAGGCCTGCCTCCTACCTGTAGCCCTACTCAATCCATCTACAGCATATGAGATAAGCCTCATGGAGGAGTTTGCTACTGCACTGAGGGTGGCTAGCTGTGCGTTTGACCTTCTTACTGACTGCATTAGCAACTGCTGCTTGGAGAGAATCAGAGCTCCTTGATCAGATCTCTCTGCAATCTAGTAAAGTGGCTAAGGTAATTCAACGATTGAAGAGAAAAAGTTGCTGAAGAAAATACACACTTTCCATATCTATCCATCATCCTAGAATCCTTATTAGGAGGGTGGATAGAAGTAGCATTCCCATAAAGTTCTTTCTTAATGGCTGCAGCCACAACTATGACATCCACTGCTACACTCTTTGTCTAAAAGGTCTTGTCCTTCGAGGTGGTGATATACTTATTTGGCCTCTGAGGCTTGGGGTCTATGGTATCTGGGGTCTCCCATGCCTTCAGAGAAAGTAACTCAAACTCCTCAGAAGGCAGAGTCACCCAAGAGGTTGAAGGGCGAGATCCGAAGGCCTTCACGTAGACTGTCTCTTAGGCAGAAGGAGAGGAGGGCTGCCAATCACCCCTCTGTTTCAAAATTTCCATGTCGTCACCAAATGAGACATCCTCAGGGGATGACCATGGGGATCCTTCTGCGTCATCCAAGTCTGTCTGATGTGGCGGACTCCTCAGGAGAGTATGTGCTTCCTCTTGCAAGTTGTCTTCCGAGGGTCTTCAGTTTAATATTCTGGAGAAGTTTCAGAAAGGTGGGGGCCCCCTGGGGTTTCCCTGAGGCCTGGGATCTCTGCTGTTTTGTGGAAGGGAGTGATGAGATTGAGACACCTATGAAAGGGAAAGAGGTTCTGAAGTAGCTTGTGCAGTTGAGTGTGAAGTCAGAACTCTCTCCAGAGCAGAGGACAGCTGCTCCAAGGCAGAAGCAGGATCCAAACTCATCTGCGCCAATGCCCCGAGAGGCAGAATTGGATCCAGGGAGATCCAAATCTGCTCCGAGGATCAGAGTGTGCTGGATCCCAGAGGTCTCCTGATCCAAAGAAGTGGAGACACTCAGAGAAGATGTCGGATCCAAAGAAACAGAGGTCTCGGCGCCACACCGACACAAGATGGATCTCAGAGACTTCTTGCTCCGAAGCGGAAGGTCGGGTTGGAGGAGGAAAAGGTGCCCTGGGGGTTTGCTCCAATTCCTTTTGGCACAGATCCAGTATGAGCTTGGCCAAGGCAGGTGTCTTCAGTAGTCTCTGCACCACCCTATCCACATCATCAGAGAAGGATCTGGTAGAGCAAGAGGAGAGACTTGGGGACCTTGATCTAGCTAGAATGGTAGAAGGTGGTTTAAAAGTTAGATTCCACAGACAAAGTTTGTGAAGATTTTTTATGTGTTGTCTGATCCAACTCAGATCCGACTGAAGTTGTCAGAGCAGAGGTCACTTTCGGAGCCAACAATTTAGGTACTTTTTTTGATGGCTCTGATGATTTATCAGATGAAGGCCTTTTTGGTGATTTGTCTACTGAAGGCCTTTTGAAATAAGTTTATTCTTTCGTTCTAGTAATGCCCGCTGGTTGAAACCACGGCAGACTGAACAATCTTTCTGAAGGTGGAGCTGCCCGAGGCAGTAAACAGAGTGAGTGTTGCTCGTCGGCATTTTCTTATCACATTTAGAGCATTTTTTAAAACCAAGTGGCTTATGCTCTTTTTTTTCCCCCCTCAAAATTTTTTTATTTTTCAAATACAGTTGAATAAATTCCATACTACCTGTATATAACATCTTAATAACTATGTACGCTATTTACATCAGCCTGACACTATAATAGAGCTCAATATATACAATTACGTTATAGGTATAACAATCCAGTTATCAGAGTGCATCTGTTCAGTTAATGTAAACTTATGCTATTCTTGAGACATACTGGTAATTTGAACAAATAAAATGCAACAACTAAGTGCAATATAGCTACACCGAATCCAGTCAAACAATAAGGTATTTATAAAAAAAAAACAAACAAAAAAAAAACACTGCTTGTTTAGTACAGGAAATCTCAAGTTTTGTGAACAAAGACAACAAATAAGTCAGTAAACAAGAAAACAGCTTTTTTTTTTTAAAGAACAAGAACCACAACAACTAAAAGAAAAAAACGAGCCCTCTAATTAAAATGGGCAGCCATAGATAAAGAGAAATAAACTAGCCCTCTAACTTAGAAGGGGTGCAGGACAGGAAGGGATGGGAATAGCCCTCTAACTGAAACAGACCAGAGGCTCTCTAAGGGTAAAAGATATAGAAAGGTAAGAGTGAATAAAATAAAATGTATGCTCAGTAGAAATAATATAAAGGTGAGTGATTAGCGAAGGAAAAATCTTATTTTTAATAGGTAAAAAGATAAATTCACTCAGCCCAGAGCTGATCGACGTCCTCCATGCAGCATGGCAAATGAGATCTGGGGGAATTATCGAACTGCATCATGGGAAGGGTACTACCCCACGAGCTTGGTTAAAGTCCTCCAGCTAGCAAACAGGCTGAGAAGGATCAGAGGTATCAGATCCGTCCCCAGTTGTGAGAATAAGGATGAGATTGACATCACATGTATTGTTTAATAGTGTTTCAAAAGGTGAAGCTTAATCTGCATTATGACCAAACTCAATAATGGTAGTATTACTGAAAAAGGGCAAGGGCCATACACAGACCCTGCATCGTACAGACTACTTTTGATCCGAAATCATGATTATAAACTGTTAATCATTGTAGTTTTCTGGAGGGGAGACAAACATTTGATAATATTAATAGAACAGTGATGATTCAGAGGGAACTGGAATAAATATTACAAAATGTTATTGCTAATTAGTCTGAATGCAGAGAAACTGTTGGGAAGTTATTAGCAGAATAATGCTGTACAGAGAAACATCTCAGTGACTCATCACCATGTCTCTGAATTAAACACTGTGCTATCAAACCTGACCTAGTGTTCTCCCTACCAGCCCACACATTCTGGTAGCAGAAGAACCCCCTACTCACTCAGTCACACACACACACACTCGCTAAGCACACACACACCCGCACGCACACACCCGCACGCGCACACACACACTCGCACTCAAACACTCGCACACACACACTCAAAACACTCAAAACATTGACACCCACCCGCTCATCTGCATTTGTGCCCCTATCACAAACCCCCTGCACACGCAGACACACACTTATCTGCATCATGGCTAGTCTCATAGGAGTGAATGGGTGAACACAGTCAAAAGTTGGTATTCACTTTTACCTCTTGGAGAGAGAAAAAAAAGAACTTGTCAGAATTATTCTCTGAATTGTTCTGCTGAGTTAGTCTTGAGCTACAGCCATTTTCAGGGGAGGGCACTTGGCTAATTATGATTAGCTACTCCCCTGGACTGCTTCATTAGACTGCTGCTTTCCCCAGTGACACTGCTTTCCATACTACAGCCACCACTAGGGAAATAGGAAAGGCCTACCACAATGCAGAAACCTTTAAGGTTAAGACTTCCATATTGTGGGTAAGCCTTTCAAGTCCCACAGTTCTGATATTACAAAAAAATTATACATATAATGTAATTAATTGCTGTCTCAACTCTTTTGCAAAACGTTCCCAACTTGGTACTTCATCATAACATGACTATCATTTCATACCAACCTAATTTATCCTTCTCTGTTGTCAAATTTTTCCAGAACATAATTTTTCTGCTATACTCATATTACATAGTACCATTTCATTTTTTTCCATTCAGTTCAGACAAAAATTCTGAAAAATGGCCCCTAAGTAATTTATCGAATACCATTGGGGAATGGTAAAATGTATTGTAAAAACATAATAAAATGCAAGAACAAATCAAATGGCAATAATAATAATAATAGTAATAATAATAATTCTTAAAACCCTCTGGCATTGAACAACAGAAACAGAAGAAAGTGTCGCTCTCCTGAACCCTTATGCTGCAGACAGTGCTTCATTACTGTCCCAATTTTTATTCCAAAGTAGTTCCACACATTGTTGTCTTGAATGGTAAGCCTCTCCTCTTGCAAAATTTTAACCTTCACCAGTCATTCTAAGCATTTTTGCTGCTTTCTTACATACCACTGTATTTTTGAAATCCATCTTAATTTTATGCTATGGACTCATCATCCCCTCTCACTCCCAATATCTCTTAAAATTTAACTGTTATCCATTCCTTAAATCCCCTTCTTTTTAATAAATATATAGAGGAGAGACAGTGTCTTTTAATCATTTTAGTTTCTTCTGTCTTTATTGTACCTTTTATAACTGCATGGCCAGATATTCTTTTTGGATGGATTTCAAAGCTTTCTGCCAAATGTACGTGCTCTTTTGATACATAGTTTCTGCCCAGCCTACTCAGTTACATATCTTAGACACTATGTAAACTTATGCTGAACTGCTGCTGACATAACATTTGCCGTATCAAATACTTTCATATACATTTTAAACCCATCTTTTGCATTCCTAGTAAGATTCCCTGACACATCCTTACTGCTCACTAAATTCCAACCACGACCTATAAATAAAATACTCTGCTGAAAAAGTAATATTTTACCTGAAATGTTTCTAAGCTCAATAACTGAAGTCTTAAGTGGAATAAAAATACATGCCAATGTAAACCTATTTTCCTGACAATATCCCATAAGTGCCACATATAGTGCATTATTCTTTTTCCTCCGCTTTTACAACTGGAGCGTCCATTTTGAACAATAATAACAATACTCCTTTTCCTTTGCCTTTGACATACTGCTGAATATCCACACTAGAATTCTCTTTTTATCAACGCCATAAGGAGACCATCAGAGGTGGGTCAAGTACGCTGGTTAAAGATGTGCAGGAACATACTGCAATGCTGTGTATCCTGCCTTGCTGCCCACTGAAAAATTAAAGTTATATCACACCATGATATAGTTTCAAAAAATGTGACTCTGCCATCAAATAATATGCTATCAGGTCTAAAAGAGAAGCTGTGCCTTCCAACAGTAACTTTTATTGTGGTGGATACCCGATACCTTGTTGGTGCTTCTCCATGTTCAAAGAAGTACCTTTGTTGTAAGGCATCTACTGGGACCTACTGACATCACCTAGAATGTACTATGGTACTAAAGATGTAACCTTTGAGACTTGGGTCCAATCCCTCATGATGATATTTAGTTAGAAGCCAAAAAGGCTGTTGAGCTGTGCCCCCTTCCATAAGCCATGTTGTTACCTGGTGCTTATGGTGATACTTATATGAAGACTATAATGGCTTCTTCGATATGTACAATTCTTGTATTGTAAGCTTTTCCCACACAGAGAGAGTTCTGTCCATCAGTGAGGTACAACGTCTGCCCTTCAAATTGTACCAACAGGGGACACCTGACTAGACACCTTGGAGGTCTTCCTTACATGACTGGTGGAGTTGTGACTAAAGGCAGAGTCTGCGCACGAGGTCAGCCATGGAGGCGACTGATGTTTGGGTGGGTTATCTTCTGAGCTGGTTGACATGATCCTTTTACCTTAGCCTACCCCTCATCTAGGTGTTCTCTATCCTTGTGTGTCATTTCTCATACATTGTCTTTAGTCCATCCCTCCCATCACCAATGTCAATGGCCTGTGCATCAGTGTCCTTTAAATACTCTCCCCATCTCATCTGCCCATACTGCCCCTATCTATCTAAATTTGCATTTTATATTTATCGGTCTCTGCTATCTTCCTTATACTCTCTATACCACACAAACTGCTTATTTCCTTTCTCACCTACTCTTCCTCTACAAACATGTAAAAAAAGGCCATCTGTGCCACAAAAAAAAGTGAGTGCTCTTTTGCCCCTCCCCGCTTTAATTCCTTGTTTGTGTAGTTCTGTTGAAAAACACTAAAGATCCTGGTACAATTTCAATAAGTAAAAAGCAACAAATTACTCAATCAATTAAATAATATTAGATGACAAATTAGGACCAGTGTCTTTTGAAACTCCAAAAGACGTATTCCCTTGTTTATAAATGATGATGTGAATCAGGGCCTTTTTTAGAAAAGACAAAAGCTACAAAAGTATTAATAAGCTATAATGCACACTTATTAAACATAAGGTGCAATCTCTATACATTGATCTGAAATCAAGACTAAAGGCTAGACCGTGGAGATCTAAGGCAGTGATCTTATCATACAGCCACTAGGCTACAACAAATATGCATAAGCATTTCAGGTGAGGGATGTAAGATGTTAAGGGCCACAATCAGCACTGCAGATGATATGCCAACTGTTCCCTGCAAGACAGTGATGCAATCACTTTTGACAGCTAGGCATGACAGCTATATCTGTAGTCATTTAAGTAGCCATTTAAATGACTTGCTTCCAGAGTGTGTGTGTGTGTGTGTGTGTGTGTGTGTGTATGTATGTATGTATATATATATATATATATATATATATGTATATATATATATATATATATATATATATATATATATATATATTGTTCAGAGGAATTCTTTATCCTCATCTCTGCAACTGGATGTCACTTGACCTGGCTACATCTCTGCCAGAAACAGTTACTGAAGTTATACTAAATTCCTGAGTCCCTTCCTTGTCTAAGATTATTATATGGCATGTCTTAACTGCTCTCTGCAAAGCTTAAATACTGCCTCTTTGGACCCCTATAATACACCTGCCTGCTTAACCAACAGCATCAGATTTCATAAGCTCTGATAATAAAAAAAGAAGTTATGTACTAACCATAATGTTCCATCTGTGTTGTCCATTTTCATTCTTCAACAATTAGGTTTGGATCCGACTCGGCTGTTATTTTCAGCTAGTGACTACTTGACACTGTCAAGCTCCTCCCTTACCCTCAATGCTCAATCCCCAACATCCTCAGATCTTGTCTGCTGGCTTACAGTATCAAAGGAAAAAATCTGTATCCTGGTAATACAAAAACATACCTGGAGCTCAACATAAGGAACAGTGGTTCCTTTATAAGGTCTCATCCTTCCAGAAGCCATTAGTTTAAAGGTAGGGGGCTGGTGGGAGTGAAGATGAGGAAGAATGAAAATGGACAACACAGATGTAATGCTATGGTGAGTACATAACTTTTTTATCTGATGTTGTCAATTTTCATTCATTCCTCAACAACTGGAACAGAGTCCCCAGGTACCTGAAATCCTGGGAGGACTCCTTAGGAAGGATATTCCTAAGCAAAGTTGAGCCAAAAACTGCTCTTCCCTTGAGACCAGATCCAATTTGTAATGAGTAATAAAGGTATGAGGATTAGCCCAAGTAGCAGCCACAGATATATCATCCATGGAAGTCCTAGATAAAAATAATGATTATGTTGCCTTGGACCTGGCTGAATGAGTTCTGACAGGTTTTGGTAAGGAAAAGCCCAATTTGGAAATACACTCAGTGAGCCATCTGACTAGAATTACTTTTGTAACTGGCTTGCCTAATTTGGAATCCGCAAAGAAGACAAAAAAAATAGATCTATTTTTCTGAAATCCTTTGTTCTATGTAAGTAAAAATGTAACTAGCTATGCACATCCAGTAAGTGCAACACATATTCACCTTTGTTTGTAAAATTTGGAAAGAAGACTGTGAGATTTATAGATTGGTTAATGTTGGATTCTGACACCACCTTAGGAAGGAAAGAAGGATTTGTTCATAAAGCTACCCTATCGACGTGAAATACCAAGTGAGGAGGTTTAGCAAACAATGCTTCAACTCAGAGTTTTCTAGCAGATGTGATGGCTACCAAAAATATGGTTTTCCAAGTCAAAAGCTTTAGGTTGCATTTTGCTGCTAGTTCAAAAGGAGAATGAATTAAGGCTAGTAACACTAAATTCAAGTCCCATGGTGGAGCTGGATCTTTATAAAGGAGTCTCAAAATAAGGGTGCCTTTCAAAAAGGCCTTACAAAGTTTTGATGCAGCTAATGAGGAGTTTTCAATCCTCATATGAAAATTAGAGATGGCAGCTAGTTCAGGAACTGCCTCCTTCGTGGAAAATTGTTGCTAAAAATTCAAGGACACTATGCACTGGTGCTGAAAAAGGGTAAATATATGCTTCTGTTGCGCCCAAAGGGCAAACCTCGTCCATTTACTTCTGTAAAGTTTTCTTGTGGAAGCTTTGTGAAAAGACAAAAGTATATGCTAGACAGGGGAAGAGAGAGAATATTGTCTGGCTATCAATGGAAGTGGAGAAACCATGCAGTTAGTTTCAGGTTTGAGATATCCGGGTGAATCATGTCTGTCAGGTAAGACAGAAGGATCTGGAATTGGATCCAGAATCCAAGTTGGGTAGACTAGATGAGGCCAAAGAAAGGGGAACCAAACTTGTTGAGGCCTATAAGGGGTAATGAGGATGACTTTGCTCTTCAACCGGGATGTTTTCTATAGGAACTTGAGGATTATGGGAGTTGGAGGATAGGCACAGAGGAGACTGGGGGGCCAATTGTGTAGGAAAGCGTCTCTTGGTGACCCCCCCCCCCCACAGGGGGATTAGGGTAAAGAACCTGCTGCACTTGCTGTTTAGGGAAGATGCAAATACATCACAGCATGGCTGGCCCTACTGGTGAAAAATCGTTTCTGTCACTTTCTTGTTGAGAGACCACTCGTGAGGTAGCAGAATGGAGCTGCTCAACTTGTCTGCTATCAGACTGGATCCCCCCAGCATGTGTGTTGCTATGAGAAATCAGTTGGAAGGGATCGCCCATTGCCAAACTCTGACAGATTTCTCACCATAATGGGTAAGATCTGATTCCTCCTTGTTAGCTGATGTACCACACACCACGGACATATTGTCTGTCTGAATTACAATAGTCCCACAAGGCAGAGAGTCTTGGAAAGCCTGTGACTCAGAGCACTGCTCTCATTTCCAGCACATTAATATGCAAGCTGGCCTCTTTGGGAGACCACGTGCCTTGGACTGTTTTTCTCAAGAAGTGCCTCCCCCACCAATCTGGGATACATCCATGGTCACTATGGCCATGGGTTGAGGTAGAATGAAAGGACAGCTTTTTAGAACCTGACCTGAGTGGATCCACCACCAAAGATACATCTTGCATGCTTGGGTAATTCTTATTTGAGCGGACATATGCTGATGAAGAATGGACCACTGAGTTCCTAACATCCATTGTAGAATTCTCATATGAAATCTTGCCATTGGGACTAGAACTGTCGCTGCAGACACTGATCTTAAAGCTTGCAATATCAAGCGGGCTGAAATTGAAGAATTCTGAATTATCTTTCTGACCTGGAACTGGATAGTCTGCACTCTTGGCAAGGGAAGAGAGGTTGTCACAGATACAGTGTGGAAGATTGCTCCAATGAATTCCAAAATATGAGATGGGTCTAACTGAGATCTGTTGTAATTTAGGGTAATCCCCAGTAGGGAGCAAGTCTGGAGTAGCTGATCTCAGGCTTTTATAAGTAGATGCCTGGTTGGGTGTGGTTATGAGCCAGTTGTCCAGGTACGGAAACACTCGAAATCCCTGTAGTCCAAAGTGAGCTGCTACTACTACCATGCATTTGAACACCTTGGGGGTTGTCGTGAGGCCAAAGGGCAGAGCTCTGAACTGGTAATGACTGGCTCCCAGCCTGAAGCATCATAGGAATCTCCTGGATCACCTGTTCACTTTTATGTAATAATAGGCATCCTGAAGATCTGCTGAGCACATCCAATCGTTATTGTGCAGAAAAGGCAAAATGGACTGAACCGTTACCATCTGGAACTTGGTGTGCCGAACTGACTTTTTCAGACTGCTGAGATCCAAAATTGGTCTCCAGTCCCCCGTTTTCTTTGGTACTAAAAAGAATCTTGAGTAAGTTCTGGATTCTATCTGGTCTATTGGGACCTGCTGGTTGACTCTCTTTTCTAGCAGCTTTTCTATTTCAATTGCTGCAGCTTTCCTCTGATTCAGTGGAACATTAGGAATTTTGCATATAGGTGGGGGGTGGTATAGAAAAGGGAATTATACAACATCTGGAAATAATCCTCTGCAGCCACATGTTCATAGGCTGGTACTAGGCTATCGGCCCTAGGGCCTATACAAGCCTAGCCATAACAATTCCCTGGATATTTCTTCCCACAATCTTTTGTAAGTCCAGCCAGGCTCTCTGGTGCAGGGATAAATGATTCCTGACTGCCTCCAGAGGTGAACAATTGGGCTTCACTTCAGGAGCACTGGTTGGGTCTGTCAGAGAAAGAATCTCTAGACCCTTGGTTCTGCTGTGGTGAGGCCAAAGAGCAGAGCTCTGAATTTTGGAAAGGACCCTGGGACGTCTTGAACCACATTTTTTGACCTCCCCTTTGATTCCTGGAAAAGGTCCTTTGAGGGGTCGAAAAACATACTCCACTGCAGAGAGGGTCCTTCCTTCTTGCTCATACCTGCAGTGTGCATCTTTTATCTTTGGGTCAAACAAAGAACTTCCATAAAGGGGTGCATTGATGAAGAAGGACTTGAAGGGCTCCACAAAGTCACACAACACATCCAGGCATGCCTCCTAATGGAAATGCCTGAACCCACTGCCCTTGAGGTACCCACTGACCTTGAGGTACCTTCAACTGCATGTGAAATGAGCCTCGTGGACGAGTTTGTAATGGACCGCAGGGTAGCCAGCTACAAGGCCACAGAAGTCTGTGCCTCAGTAGTAATGGTCCCGGCAAGAGATTTGGAATGTTCCTTAATCAAATTCTTCTGCAGTCTAGTGAAGTGTACCAAATAATCCAGCAATCTGAGAGCAATGTCGCTGAAGCAAATACATGCTTCCCAAATCTGTCCAATGCTCTTGAGTCCCTATTAGGGGGATGGACAATAAAACTCTGTTCCACAAGCCATGACCATAGCATCTACTGGTACTCCCCCTTTCTCCAAAACTCCCAAAAGCCAGTCTGGTCTTTTGGGGATTGGCTGAATCGTGTCTGGTTCCTTCCACGCCTGCCTAGACATCAAGTCAATGGGCTCATCAGCAGGCACAGTCACCCAAAGGCATCCAGGAATACAGATTCCTCTTGGGAAGGGTTATTGGTAGACCAACCACACCTCTGCTTAAGGATCTCTAGGATGTTTCCAAATGAGATGTCATTGGGTGGTGATCTTGGGGACCCTTACCCCTCATCAAAATCAATATCTTCAGTCACCAACTCCTGAGGGGAGTCCAAGTGCCTCCTCTTGCACTCTCACTTCTTGGGGACTTCTTTGGTGGAATGTTCTGGGGAAGTATCGGAAAAAATGGAAATACCCAGCTGGGTAGCCCTGGAGACTTTGGGGTGGCTGTCCCTGCGGAGTAGAATGATGAGGCTCAATGCACAGATATACAAAAGATGTACAGAGAAGGTCCAAGGTGCAGAGGCAGAGAAAACTCTATCCACCACTTGAAATACAGAGCTCTCTGGGGAGGAGGAGGCCGATGGTGCAGAGAAGCCATTCTTCTGAACTGTTGACTCCTAACCTCTAGGCAGAGCACCCGAGGCAGAGGTCACAGCCTAGCTGTCCAACAGTGAATCTCCGAGGGGTAGAGATGGTGCTGACAACTTTGGAGTTGGCTCCAATGTTTCGGATCTGACAGGGATGGGTGCACTCAAAGAAAAATCAGAGCCGAAGATATGATGATCTTCAGATCCAAAACAGAAAGTCCTGGTAAACTCGGATCCAAGGGCTCCAAAGTCATGGGTCTGATCAGAGGAGGAGTCATAATAGGGGAGCAAAGCTGGTAAGGGCTTCCTGAACCAAAGGGGTAGGAGCTGGAAGAACTCCCATCTGGATCTGTGCTAAGAGAAATTTCCTCATCATTCTATCCATGTCAGCTTCTGTCAGGCTCCTAGAAAAACAAGAGGATGAGGCGACAAATGGGGATCTGGAACGTCGGCATGTCTCAAAAAAGGTGAGGGGACTCTAGAAGGCAATGGATCCATGGAAGATGCATACCTTAGAGGGTCTTCAGATCTGAGGCCACTAGATCTGAGGAAGCAGATCTGGCATCTGATACCGGCTTGTCAGAAGTTGAATGCTTCAGATCTGACTTCCTGCACTTTTTACAGACTGGATCCAACACTGGATTCGAGGAAAGAGTTGAAGATCCTGCTGGTTTCGAAGGCCTCTTTCTTGGCTCCTTTGGTGTCATATATAGGGGGCTAAACCCCACATAAAGCTTTGCAAAAAGTAAAGGGAAGTAGACCTTTCAAAATTATTTTTTTTTGCAGTCTACAACTGCTCTTGGGTTAAACGTCTTGCAAACAGAGCAATCCACTTTAAAACGGGCAGGGCTCAAACAATAAACATACCAATTGTGTGCGTCTGATAAAGGAAGTTTGTGACCACATTTTCAACATTCTTTAAACCCTGAAGGTTTTTCTGCCATGTTTTGCAAATACAGCAATCACTTTATGTAATCAAAAAAAAAAAAAAAAAAAAAAAACCTGACAATAACTAGAACAAAAAGGGGGAGGGGGGATACCAGCAATAATTGGAGATGTTGTGTCTTTCGGCTTTTCCCGGTTAGGTGTTGCCACAGCGGAACTCCGGTCCGCTAATGATTGGCAGTAGATTTTTACGTGCCGAGTTGCCAGCCCTGACGCACAACCTTCAATAAAGGTATGCCCATTCACGCATGTCTCCACATAGAAGACGCTCTAGCTGTGAATCGAACAGAATGTCTTACTGTGAGGAGACATGGCACCAGCCAAGGTTTCAGAGAGCTCAAAAACTAGATCCCTTTGAAGCCTGGTAAAATGTGCCATATAATTCAGGGACCTGATAGCAAAGGTCGCTGAAGCAAAGGTGCACTTACCTATCCTGTCCAGGGCCCGGGACTTTTTGTTAGGCGGATGGACAGTCTGGCTTTCTTCTTCTGCCAGATCTTTTTTGTTGTGGCCGCCACCACCAAAGCATCCACAGGAAGACCTTTGGACCAATAGGGATCTGAAGCAGGAGGGGACAAGATCTTATCTGGCCTCCGGGCAATAGCTTTGATGGTGTCAGGGGCCTTCCATGCACGCAACACGATGAGCTGGACAAAGGCCTGCAGGAACACAGATTCCTCAGAGGTCGGATTAGAGGACTGCCAGTCACCTCTCTGTTTCAGGATTTTGAGGATATCACCAAAGGATACCTCATAGGGTGACCGAGGGGATCGTTTCCCCTCATTGAAATCTGTGTCTTCGGTGAGGGACTCTTCTGTGGAGTCCATGCCTCTTACACGAACTTTTCCAATGGACCTCCTCAGCAGGAGAAGCTGGAGAAGACAGCAGAAAAGGGAATTCCTGAGGGAATATGTCCTGCGGCCCTTGCACCCGGTGTCCGCTAGGTGCGACTTGTGAAACCAGTGTACCAGAGGAGGGCGGAGGTATAAACAGTCTGATATCGCCAGCAGCAATGAAAACCTTCTCCATCAGTTGGAAGGCTGGTCCACCTGAAGAGGAGTGCAAGTCTAGGACAGGGGTCACCCCTCCCCTAAGTGGCTCAGCCTGCCGACCCGGAGTCCCTGGATGGCTGTAGAGCAGCAAACTATGCGTGTCACAAATGACATCCTGGGTCATAGCAAAACCTTCCTGCCACGAAGGCAACTGGGGTTCATTAGTAAGATCCATAAAAGGAACCGCAGAAGGGGAAGACTGCGCTATATCCATGGACTTCAAAGGCAATGAAGGAGGAGAATAAAAAGGGGTCTTTGGAGATGGGTGATCACCTCCCAAGGAAGGATAGTTCCTGAAGGGTGGGATACCTCTGGCCAAGAGTACCTGGTCCACAAGACACACATCATGTTCGGAAAGGCTTCTAGTGGACCTCACGGAGACTGAGGGAGAAACAGGCCTGTACACAGAAGAGGCAGACTCTATGCCCATCTCATCTGTCCGCACCGAGGACTACGGTGCCAAGAGAGACTGGATTACTGTTGTCTGCACCGAAGAAGTAATCGGTGCTGAGGTCATGGTCTGCACCGACACAGGGATCGGTGCCGAAGTGCTTGCCGGTGCCGAAGCTGGAACAGACAAAACTGGAGTCAACAATAAAGGCGTCGGCTCCGAGGAAGATCTCAGAGCCGACGAGGTCAAGGTCTGCGCCGACTGAACAGTCGGTGCTGATACAGTGGTAATGGTCTGAACCGAGGAGCCCCTCGGTGCCGATATATAGAAGGCTGCAGGAGAAGATGGAGCTGAAATCAATAATGTAGCCAAAGGCCTCGGTGCCGAAGGTCTAGGCACCAAAAGCACTGGGGCTGACTGAGTGAGCTCCGGAGCGGAAAATTTAGCCTTTTTAGGTTTTGGTCGGCGGGAGTCCCCAGCCTCTGAAAAGGAAGATTTTAGAAGTCCCTTCAGTAATAGCTTGTTTTTCCTTTCCAACTAGGTTCTATTAGAAAAGTTCTCACAAATAGTACAGGGTGGGTCAACAGACAAATGGGAAGCTCCCAAACAATAAACACACAAAAAGTGTGCATCAGAAGTAGGCAGTTTGTGTCCACAATCAGAACACCACTTAAACCCCAGACTACCTTTCTTCTCTGCCATGACAGCAAATTAAAAAATAGAAAAGGTACCAGCAATGGTACAAGTGAGTACCTGAAGGTACGAGAGAAAAAGGAAAGGGATTACTAACGATGGTAAAGAGAGAATACCTCGCAGTAAAAGTGGTAAAGAAAGAAGCAGAAAAACCTGAAGAAATTATGTATGCTAGATGCGATAGGGTAAGAGTCAATAAAATATGAACTTTTCTGACAGAGAAGTAAACTGTAAAAGTATTAAACAACAATTGACTGTACTTAGCTCAAGAGAAGTAGCTTGACACGACCGAATGGCAACGCGGCAAACTAAATCTGAGGTAACAGGGAGAGGGGGATTGTGGGTAAGAGTTTAGCTCAATAGTTTGAAGCTGACGAGAGCTTGGAAAATGGCCGGCTCGGTTCCGAGGTCGGAACAGATACCCATGCGTAAGGAATGAACAAGGATTAACAATATCAGATGAATGCATTATAAAGTGTAAGAGACAGACGGAATCGCATCTATATTACGTTGAAACGTCGTGCTATCAATCACCTAAACATTGACCCGTATTCATCTAAATGGATTTACGCAAAAAAAAAAAAAAAAACACTTGCCCCGCAATCCCATGTATCTAACCTAACCTAAAAAAAAACACCCACGTGGGGGGCTTTGCCCACCACATCCCCTGACATGGGGGGGCTGTGCCCCCCATATCCTCCATAACTAAATATACCAACTCCGAGATAGTACTACAGCGGAGAAAAGGGCAACACCGTGTAGTTGGCCAACTACATCTTTGCCCTGGAAGTATTCATCAATTCGGTTAAATGCGTTTTGATGAATACAGTTTTACGTTTCAACATCGTAATATAGAACCACGGGATCAAACAGGGTCCCAAAGGAGATATGATCAATTCCTAGATGTAGAAAATGATAATTTGGCAGGGTGGGGGGGGGGGGGAAGAGTTGAACCAGATGAAAAGTAGGCAACATGGTAATGGTAAGTACATAACTTTTGCATCGGATGTTGTCTTTTTTCATTTTTTTCAATGTATGGGACAGATTCCCAAGCTACTGTGAATTGAGTGGTCTCAAGGAAAGACGCTCCTGAGTACAGCAGAGCCAAGAGAGGTATGAATTATAGAATGCACATCTAACTTGTAGTGAGATACAAAGGTATGAGTTTAGGACCAAGTTGCTGCAGAGCATGCGTCACTGATGGGCACTGATTTGCAAATGCGGTTGAGGTTGCCATTGCTCTAGTAGTGTGTGCTTTAGGCTTTAATTGCAAAGGCATACCTCCTGAATCACAAATGAAATGCAATCTGTCAACCATTTTGAGAAAGTCACCTTAGATACTGATTATTTAACATTTGTTTACCAGGAAAGTCCGACTGCGACAGAGCCCATTTTCAGCAAAGGACTGGGGAGAAATGGTCCTCTATCCCACCGTTTTTTTTGGAGAATGATATAAACAGTTAATCTGATTTTCTAGTATTTTTAGCACAACGAAGACTGAAACTGAGTTGTTGATGCACATCTAAGGTGTGTCATATGTATGTACTCCTTTACTGGAAAAACTGGAGAAGAAAAATGGCAAATCAATCTGTTGATTCAAGTTAGACTCGGAAGCTACTTTAAGAAAGAAAGATGGGTTAGTTCTGAATGACATTCTGTCTTTATGAAAGATAAGAAAGGGAGGTTTGCATGAGAGTGCCTGTAGCTCTGACACATGTTTAGCAGATGTAGTGGCAACCAGAAAAATTGTCTTCCATGACAGAAACGTCATATCTATGGATGTTGCTGGTTCAAAGGGTTTTTGGGTTAGAGACTGAAGCAAGACTGTGACATCCCATAGAGGGACTGGATCATAAATTAAGGGTCTCAATAAAAAAGTTCCTCTAACAAAGGCTTTGGACACTGAGGGAAGCAATAGAAGCATTCATAAGTCCTAAGTGGAAATTTGAAATGGCTGCTAATTGTACTTTAACTGCTGAATAACTTAACCCAGCCATAAAAAGTTCTGAAAGAAATTCCAAACGTTTTGGTAGATTTGCTGAAAAAGGCTGTAGTCCATTAGAAGAAGCCCAGAAGGAGAAACGCTTCCATTTGCTCTTGTAAGTCTTTTTGGTTGAGTTTTTTTTTTTTTTTTTAAGATATGATATGGACTACCAGGGAAGACAGCCTGTCATCTCTGGCACCTGTCAGAATTGGAGAAACCATGCAGTTAGTTTCAAGGTAGAGGTAACAGAGAGGTGAGATCCAGAAATCGGTTCAGAACCCATGGTGTATGAAGAAGGTGAGATCAAAGTAAGGGGATCCATATCTGCTGAGGCTGGATCTAATAACCCACACATTAAATCAGACGAAAAAAGGCAACATCGGATCTAGGAATGCTATATAGAACAAAAAACTTCCTAACTAGCACAACTAAAGTAATTCTGGCCAACATCTTCCTGCCCCGCTCACTCTTCTATGGCATAAACAAATATTTAGGTCTCACAAAAGGTAAAGGTTGAACAAATGCTATAACAAAGCTGTAAAATTTACAGCCTATACTCCTTTTCAAATCCATCACTGAACTACCTCAGCACCTGACAATACACCCAGCTACTTAGTGCTCACAACATTTTACCGTATCCTTCGGCCTGTCCAGCAACAAAACATTTTTATCTTAATTGCCTTCATGAACAACTATAGTGATCTAATGAAAAGAAACTTGTCATGATCCACGGATTGCTTAAGTATGGACAAAATCTATTCCGTTGCCAATTCCTGGAATTCAAACCCTATATCAATCAGATTTGTACTTTACTTCTACACATTCAAATATACGTTTAAAGATTTACTGGCTAATACTTGGTGTGCTCCTGCTCTTCACCAGGTTAACACCCCTTCATCCTAATGAGTATGCTTCTGGATCTCACCTCTCTCGCTGTCCTACTCTCTCTCACATGTATCTAACCTTCTCCATCCTCTTCTACCTGGCTTTCTCTTATGGCATTCTTCATCACTTTACAAATACTTGGAGTCTCTCAGGTATTTCTCTCCTGTGTATACTCCAGTTATTAATACTATATCCTTTAGCTTCATAATCTAAACTTTTGTGTTTTATTTTCTGTCAGATTTATAAACAGTACACTATCTTTGTATCTATATAATCATGCATTATTGTATTATTGTTGGAGCTTCTCTCCCCAGGCCTGCACTGAAAAAGGATACACTACCCAATCATACTTTCCCAGTAAACAAATGTCACTAAATAAACAAACAGTAAGTCACTGGCCACTTCTCTGCAAAACAAAGTTGCAAGGCTAATGTGGAGCAAAGCAGCTGCTGTTTTGGTCAATATATCATTACCTTCTAACTGAACCCTGGATAATGTCACCTGATGTCCATCATCTATCTGCTCAACAATTTCGTCTCAAATTGTCAGAGTCACCACTGAGTTTGGGGCAGTACTATAACTGCTGATGGTAGACAGACAACCTTTTACTTGATTGTTAAACTTTCTGAAGTAATGCTATGACTGAGTTCAAAAAATTAAGACAGAGTGGATTAGACAGCACATCTCATATGAACAATATATTTTCCTCTCCCTCATACAATAGATTTTTTCCATCTCAATATATGTAGCTGCAGTGTGTGTGTGTGTGTGTGTGTGTGTGTGTGCGTGCGTGTGTGTGTGTTGGGGGAGGGTTATGTTCACATCAGAGGCCTGTACGGCACGTGTTAATAAGCTCACAGAAGCAATTCATTGTTATATAAAGGCATTGACTCCATGCTAAAACAGTATTATTACATGTAAAGATAACTATGTCAGCAGCCAGTATAGATTTCAAACAGAATATTTTGCTGGCCACATTTTCAGGACAGGTTAGATTTGTATATACTCTGAGCTGATGCATGCATTTTATAACACTCTTTTGTGACAGTACTAAACAGGTGACAGGAGTACGAGGATACATAAACATTTTTAATGGCAAACCAGGTTAAGTGCGTTGTCATGCATAGGTAGGTAATTAGACAAACCTTTCAAAGCAGGGCATATAATACTCTGGCTGACTAGGGATGAGAGTGGGGAGGAGTAACAAGCAGGAACTTTGTGAAAAGTCTGTGTTTTTTTCTCAGCAATTTGTTAACATTTCTGTAAGCTGCTTTAAAAGAAAGTGTTATGAGTAAAAGTATTTCTAAGAGTCACCGCAAGCCACTCAATGGCATCATACTGGGAAATCTCAAAGTTAGCAGCATTTTCTGGTCTTCCATTCAATGAGAACGGACCTAGGATCTGATAAAATACAGTAGGGTGGCAACCTCATGAGCTGTGCAATCACGCTGCACTATGGGATAGATTTAGCTTTCCAAGATAACAAATGGTCATCAGGATGTCTACCCCATGACGCATTCAAAGTACCAAAAAAAAGAAATGTAGCAATAATCACTTGTTCTGTTGCAGGCAGGTTTGGACTGAGTGGATCTTTCCAGTGTTTGCCTGTAGTGGTCCTTTAAAAAGCTGCTTGAGGGATTAATAGTGATAGTATGCTAATACAGGAATACATGTTGTTGTATTGTAGAGCTTTGCCAGCCACCTCAAAAAATGCTACCCATATGGAATGGATTTAACTTCCCTCTTTTTTCATAAAAAGTAAAACATGGTGAGCTCATTTTACCTTGAAAGGATTGCTGCGCCCTTGGTTACTTGGTACTATTGTAGCTGTAAAAAAAAAAAAAAATAATAATAAAATACATTACAATACAAGAGTAAAATGCAACAACACTGATAAAAATCCAGAACCAAAACAGACTGTTGGACTTCATAATGTTGGTTTTTGAACTTTTCATGTACATCACTTTAGAATTCAAAAACATGCAACAAGGGTTCCAATGGAAAAATCAAAACTGCTACCTTTGTACATTCAACAATAATACTAAAATAATTTAAAAAACATGCATTTGTTATTGCTTACCAGCTTTTGGAGTCTTCTTTTCTGGGGAAGTCTGGCATGGACTGACTGAATTTAATCCTAAAAACAGTTATAAAATGATTTTACTATTCTCTAAATACTGTTTAAATGTACTACATAATTTATAAATTACAAAATTATACCTTATTTTCTGAAATCAGTTTACTCATACATTTTATGAGGTTACTAAAACCTTACTAGCTTAAAGTTTGTACTACATTTCACAAACACCATCAGTGCAGACAGCTGTTTTGAACATCTTATATCAATCTGATAGTTGTTTTAAACATTTTCATTAATCACATTATAAGTTGTTACGTGGGTTTTCCTAGAAAAGAAAAAAAAAATTGTGATAACAGTTTCCGTTGTTAACGGTCATGCAGTACTTTATTTACTTATTTATTTTTACATTTGTTGACCGGGATAGTCCATCTGTGTTGATAGTCCTTTTCAGCGGAGACCCAGGGAGAGAGGCTCGACAAATTTACATAGAAATCAAAACATTAGCATTTGTAAGTTCCATTTTTTAAGTTCCACAAATTTACAATATTTTAAGTTGGAAGCAGTAAAGCACTGAGACTATTTACAGAGTTATAGTTAAGATTACACTTAGGCTATGTGCAGGAAACAGTATGCAGGTTTATCATACAGTATACGAAGTTAAAAATACAGTCAAGGTGGTGACTGTTAGAGAAGAGGCCGTATAAAAATACAGAATAATTAGTAAATAGAGCTAAGACTAAACAAAAATTAAACCAGTAAATGGCAGAAAAGTAAGATTACAATCGGCGAGGGACAGTTAATGGAGGATGAGTACAGTAGCAAGACCAGAGACCTTTAATGTATTCTTTGGTGGCTGTTGTGAATTCACTGAGTTGATTAAGTGATCTAATTTCCAATGGGAGCTTGTTCCAAGAGATAGTAGGGTGGTAGCTATAGAGGTTTTGACCAATTTTGCTCTTATGTTTATATGTTTTGAACAATTTTGCTTTTATATATATATATATATATATATATATATATATATATATATATATATATATATATGTAACTTTGGAGAGTTCTACAGGGAGTGTAGGAGGAGATTAGAGGAGGTAGTTTAGGACAGAAGTTTGGTTGGTACAGGATAAAGTGGTCTATTTGAAGCTAAGAGAGGAGAAGCTGGTAGGGTAATTCCAGCCAGCTCAAATGTTTTAGTGAGAGGCAGTGATGAGATCTGTAGCTCTGCTTTGCAGCGAATCTGGCCACTTTTGTTATAGGTATGCTCCAGCATAGTTAGGAGAGAGGTTTGGAGGTTGGAGAGGATCTGATTGCTGTATAGTAAGCATGGTAGGAGATAGGCTTGAGAGAGGGACATTTTAGCTGTGTTTGACAGGAACTTTTTATTTCTATACAAGAGACCAAGTTTTTGATGGGTTTTCTTTATACAATCAACATGTAAATCAAATTTCAGTTGGTCTATTATGACCCAGAGAAGTTTTGTGTTGTGTTCAACTATTATCAGTGTTTTATTTAGAGAGTGGATAGCAAAATATACATACGACATTTATTTTATTTATTTATTTCCAGTTTGATAACCGGGGAGGTCCACTGGGCTCAAAGGGCCCATTTTCAGTGGAGGCCCGGGGAGAAAAGCTCCACATTAAAAACAATTTCACAGATAAAACAATTAAAACAAGCAAGCAATGAAAATTATACATAACAATTAAACAGGTAAAAAGCTCCACATTAAAAACAATTACACAGATAAACAAACAAGCAAGCAATGAATTTATACAACAACAAATAAACAGGCAAGCAAGGAATAACACATTGGTGGTACAAATTGCTTAGAAAAGACAGGTATAGGAAAAGAAGAAGAGCTAGAGGAGGATTCCCTTTCGATTCAAGGTCAAAGGGTTGAATAGTAGGAAGAGTTATTTGCAGAGAGGAGAGGGAACAAATATACAGCATTTATAAAGAGAGTATATAGAGGGGAATTTGTTATTAGAAAGAAGCTGAGGGTGGGGAGGAGTGAACAGCAGGAAGTAGAGGGGTTTTGATGAGGTCAGGTCTGGAAGACAATTAGTGGGATTTAAGTCGGAAGAATACAATTACATTTCCATTTTAGGGAAAGGTGGGTGTGGAGTAGGGATTTGAAGTGCTCAGCGTCTGTAGTGTTTCTTATCAGGGGAGGGAGAGAGTTCCATTTTTTTGCTATAGAATAAGAAAGGGGAGATTGGCCTGGGGGTCGTTTAGGTTTGTTTACTGAAAGTAGATTTTGGTGGGCTGATCTTAGGGGTCTGAGTGGTGTGTAGGAAGGCAAGATATGAGTTAGAGCAGGGCAAGCAGTGGGTTTAAAGATTAGCTTGTGGGCAGTAGTTAGTTGAAGAAAGTCAAGATGATTAGGAAGTTCTAGCCACTGAAGGCTGCGGAGAAGGGTGCAATGGTGGGTGGAGTGAGAGGATTTAGTGGCAAATTTGGCGATTTTGTTGTAGCAAATTTCTAGTTTGGAGGAGGTGGAAGCTGAGAGGTTGGTTAGGAGTGGAGCACCATATAATAGAGATGGGAGAAGGTAGGTGGAGGCGAGGGTTTGTCTTGTAGCTGTGGAGAGAAAGTGTGCATTTCTGTATAGCATACCGAGCTTCTGATGTGTTTTTTTAATATTTAGTTGTACACGAGTATTGAATTTCAGGTGTTCATCAATGGTAACCCCAAGAAGTTTGGCAAAAGGAACTACTTCAATAGAAGACTGGGTATGGCTGGTGATCTTAAAAGATTGCTTGTCAAGGGGGGGGGCTTTAGTAGGGGAAAAGAGAATGATTTTAGATTTGGTGGCATTAAGGGAGAGATGGTTTTGTAGCATCCAGTTTTCAGTAGTTGAGAAGGCCAGCTGGGTTTTGGTCTGGAGCTCATGAATGCTAAGGGCAGAGCAGATTAGAGTGGAGTCGTCAGCATATTGCACTATTTCAGTGTTTGGAATAGCTGAGTGAAAATTATTGATGAATACATTGAAAAGCATAGGTCCAAGTATAGAACCTTGGGGCACTACGGTAGGGGTAGGTAGAAAGGTTGAGGTAACAGTTTGCCATTTCACAGCTTGGGATCTGTTAGAGAGATAACTTTTGAACCATGAGAGTGATTCTAGGGAGAGATTGAGGTTGGAGAGATGATTGAGGTGTGTATGGGATATAGTGTCAAATGCCTTGGATAGGTCGAGGACAGTGGAGACAATTTCACCGGAGTCGCGTGCGTGATTAACAATGTCTAAGGAGGAGATGAGAGCAGTTATAGTACTGTGGCCAGGACGGAAGCAGTGTTGAGTACGAGAGAGGAGCTGGTTATTGAGGAGGTGAGGCATGAGTTGTAGGTGGATACATTTTTCAAGAACTTTGGAAATTGGGGAAAGAATGGCTATTGGGCGAAAATTAGATATGGAATTATTTTTGCCCCCTTTATGTAGGGGTAAGATGTAGGCGGCTCACCATAATTTGGGATTATAAGATTCCTGGATAGATCTATTGATGAGAATGCTGATGGGGATGGCAATCCGGTCTGCAGCAAGCTTGAGATAGAGTGATGGAATATTGTCTGGGGCATTGGAGCATGGCTTAAGTTTGGAAAGAAGCTTTTTGATACAGGAGGTAGAGACAGGTTTTAGACAGAAAGTGGGAGGAGGATTAGGAGTGTGAGAGTGGAGAGAGGAGAAGGAAGTGGAATGACGGGTGTGGGAGGGTAAGCAGTTGGGGAAGGTCTTTGTGAATTCGGCTATGGAGTCAGTAAAGAAGGAGTTGAAAAGAGTTGCAATTTCTGTGTCTGTTTTATTGTTGTTGGGACAGGGATTGGATTTACAACCTGGGTGCAGAAGAGAGTTGATGGAGTTCCAGAATTGTTTTGGATTTTTGGAGTGGGTAGATTGTAGTTTGGTGTAGTAAGATTTTTTATCGTTTGAGATAAGCTTTTTGGTTAGATTGCGGAGTTGCTTATATTGAAGGAGGGTAGCAGGGAGTTTATTTCTGTTGTAGTTTTTCCAAATTTGGTCTCTTTGTAGCATATGTGATTTTGTGTCCTTTGATAGCCATGGGGCAGAGTTGTATTTTATGCGTTTTGTTCGAGGTGGGGCTTGGGAGTTTAGGATTTTGAGGAAGGTAGTATTGAAGACTTCTAAGGCTTGATCTAATGGAAATGTTTTTAGGGTATCCCAATTTGTTAGCTTAAGGGTTTCGGAGAATATAGAAGAGTTAAAGTTAGTGAGGTTGTGGGTGTGGGCATATTGGTGTTGGAGAGGGGAGTGTTGGGCAGCTCGGTGAATGAAGGCTGGGATATGGTCAGACATTGTGTGTGGTAGTATACCAGAGTCTGAGATCTTATTAGGGTGGGAGACTAAGATCCAGTCCAGGATGGATCTTGGGGGGTTATTTTTGTTGGGTCTGGTAAAGTCGTTTATTACTTGGATAAAACTACATAGGTTGATAGAGTGGGATTACTGTTATTAATTTTATTCCAGTCAATGTTGACATCACCTAGAATATAAGTCTCCAGTTTAATGTTAGTTGAGGCCCATGAGAGAATATTTTCTAGGGTGGAAGTGTTGTCCCCAGGGGGAATATAGATGGCCATAGTACAGACATTTTTATAGTTATTCAGTTTGAGGATTCCTATGACTAGTTCAGCATTGCTGAACTGAGGAATGGGATGCTGGAAAGGACAGCTGTTCAGTAGACTATTATAGATTAAGGCTACTCCACCTCCTTTTTTGTTTAGTTGGTCAAATCTAAGAGCTTGAAAGCCAGGGGGTATGATTTCAGAGTTAGTAATGTGGGGTTTTAGCCATGTTTCTGAGACTGCTACTATATCTGATTTAGTATGATTTAATCAAGCATGAAAGTTTGTAATTTTGTTTTTTAGGCTCAGGGCATTAATGGTAATGAGGTTAAGGTATTTGTGGCTGGTTCTATTTGATGAGGGAGGGGGGGGAAGAGCAAGCCAAGTAGAAGGGGAGTAGAGGAGAACCTTTGGATTGTGATATACAGTTAGAGGGAGAAGCAGTTTTTGTTTGGTTGCAGGAGGCTTTAGAGAAATGGGGAAGAGTTTTAGTCTAAAATAGTGAAGAGGGTTGGGATGGAATAGGGAGGGGGCTATGTAGTAAAAGTGGAGGGCCATTGGTTAGGACTGGGAAAGAGTAGAGGATGAGAGGAGGGGGAAGGAGGGTGGTAGCATGGAAGAGGAATAGGAGGTTGCATTATAGATCGTAATGAGGAGTATAATGCATATAGGTGATGTGAGGGATGTTTGTTGAAGTGGAAAAGCCATGCTAAATTAGAGTAGAGTAAGTTGTAGAAGAGGAAATAGGGTAGTAGGAGAGAGATTAGAGAGAAAGGAAGAGGAGTGTGGCTGAGATTACAGGTTGAAGAGGGAGGTGAAGGGGTGGGATTACAAACTAAATGGAAGCTGGGAGGGGTATAGGTTGTGACTGGCTATGGGGAAGTGGAGGAGATTCAAGGTGGGGGATAAAGGTAAGAGCAGTGGGGGTGTGTGGGAATTGGGGGTAGGGTAGGGGAGCGGAGTGAGCCCGTAGGGCGAACTGAGTGGGTAGAGCCACTGAAGGAGACCCACTGAAGGAGTGAGCCTAGAAAAACAATCAGTGGAGCACTGGTTGGAAAGGTAAGTCTGAGAGGGATGGTAGGGGGTAGGAGCCTATGTGGTAGGGATAGAGGGCAGGGTAGAATAAGTGAAGTAGAGTACAGGTAGAAGAAAGATAGAGGGGCTGTTGTTCTACACGTAGTGAAAACTGCAAGCCTAAGACAGTGGGATAGGTCTGAGAGAAGGTGCCACCTAGTGGACAAGGATATATAGTGAGCAACAGCTTCTTAAGGAGAGAGCAGGTCTAGGAAATATGATGGGAAGAATGTTAAGTTAAACAGGGGGCATTAGAGGAGAAGGTATGCAAGTTGTAGAATAGACAGGCTTTGGCTGGTGGTCAGGCTGCTGGTCGTGCTAGCTATGGAGTGTACAGAGAACTTGGAGTATTTGCGCAAATTGAAATTTTGTACAAACTGCAGTTTAAAAATGCATAGTATCTTTTCTTAGAGGGACTGATACAGTTTAAAAACACATACTTCCTTTGTTGGGGAGATTGATGCACAGGGAGTAGAAATTAGTTCAAGTCCTCAGTTAAGGGAAGGACCTTAATTGAAAGGTGGGTTTAGGTTGATGGTCAGCGATGAATAGGACAATATTCCACAGGAGGACAATCTGAGCAGGTAGGACAGCTGGGAAATATAACTGGAGAGAGAAACAAGAGGAAAATTAAACAAAAAGTTTAAGGCAAGTTAGGTAGTAAGACTAGGTAGTGATACATGTAATCACCTAGGCAAATTGTTTGCTATTCTACATATGCAAAACTAACAAAAGGAGAAGAGGAAAACAGACATTACCAGTTGTGGAGTCAAATAGGCATTCAGTACAATCAGAGTAATGTCGCACATCTACAACAAATATTACTCAGAGTATGTGCAGAAACAATTTGCAGTTTACAATGATAAGGTAAGGTAATGTCGCTCAAAAGCAGGCAATAAGCAGCATGAATGCAGGTAGAAAGACACGGGCACCAAACAAACAATGCTTATTTGGTATAGATGAAACTTACAACTGTTGTATTGTGCATGAGAACATTATAAATTAGAAAGTACCTTTAAACAGCAGATATGTACATATAAAGCAAGTTTCACAAGTCAGTATAACCAAGACGCTATATTAGCGAGGTACTGTCAGAAAAAAAAAAAAAAAAAAGCAACAATGCAGTTTCAAATGTATTCCTTTAAAGGCTTCAATGCAGCTCACTCAGAAGAAACCACTATGAAAGAAGAGGATAGGGCTGGACTACAGCCACGCTGTTTAGGTATGGCGTTTACGGAGTAACGCCAAGCGTTTACACAGTACAATTCAATACAATTTACTTGAAATTAAACCACTATGCAAGGGACAGTGCAGGAATACAGCCAGGCTATTTAGAAATGGCGTTTACAGTGTAACACCGAGCATTTACACAACAAGGAATGGCAGCGGAACCGCTATCTGTGAATAGTATACACTGTTCTATGTGCAGGAGCGTGGTCACAGGTAGTCATTGACAATGCTAATACCCAATTCCTCACGGTAAAGGAAGTTGCATCCAAGGGCAGGAAATATGTTTGTTCTAGCACATGAAATGGGACATAAGAGTAAAAGCCAGAGCCTTCACAGGTATATTCTTTATTGAATTTATTTTTGAGCGTTTAATTAAAAAAAAACAATAGTAGTAGTGGTGGCACCTCTAACCAATTGAGTGTAAAAAGCATTGGAACCTTTAAAAATACCGCCTTAGCAGCAATAAAGTAGTAATGGCACCTTTACTAGCTATCGACGATAGCGTGTTTCCATTCCACGTGCAGGAGCACGGATAGAGGTAGCCGTTATCAGCAAGTATTGCACAAGTTCACTTAATGCTGCAGACAGAAGCTTCTTTAAGAGGAAAACTATAAGCTTTCACTCACAATTAGGAGGTACAATTCAAACAAAATGTAAACAGCAATGAACAGAATCAGCAATGCTCACCTTATTTAAAGTGTGGACTCCGACGCCAGGGACGCACAGCAGCCGAGAGGTAGATCAGGGGTAAAGATGGCGTCACCTGGGACAAGGTAGATATATAAGGTAAGGGAGGAAGTAAGAGGGAAGGGGAGGAGAAACAAGAAGAGATAGGGGCAGGTAAGACCGGAAATAACTAGGGCTCAGTAACAGAGCTGGGGGGGGGGTCTGTACAACTGCTTTGATAAGTAGATTACACTATTGAACTGAGTGAGGAGGGTAAACTGTAGAGAAAACAGAAGGGACAAAGGCAAGAAATGAATAGGACAGGAAGCAAAGCAGTAAGGCAGAGAGGGACCAGAGGGAGAGGACAGTGGGAAGGCGAAGTGGATTAGAGCCACTGAATGAGTGAGCCTAGAAAAACAATCAGTGGAGCACTGGTTGGAAAGATAAGTCTGAGAGGGATGGTAGGGGGTAGGAGCCTAGGTGGTAGGGATAGAGGGCAGGGTAGAATAAGTGAAGTAGAGTACAGCTAGAAGAAAAACAGAGGGGCTGCTGTTCTACACGTAGTGAAAACTGCAAGCCTAAGACAGTGGGACAGGTCTGAGAGAACATTCAGTACACATGCATAAAACATACAGTATACATATGTGTTCTTTTTTAACAAGTGTTTACTCCATCATTGTTCAGTTTTTGCCTTCTAAATTTCACTCCTTCTCTTGAACATTACCATTGTACCCCCCCCAAAAAAAATCTATTTCTATGAAATATACTCCTGCCCTTTTCTGAAGATGACATTCTCCAGTTATATAATCTTTTTTTACACTGGAAATGTATTTTGATTTCCATTTTCTAGTAATTTCTTTTTGTTGGACAATAACATAAAATTTAGCAAGGCCTTACTATGCCTACGCAATTCAGAACCCATATCCTAGCTCAAAAGAATTATTGCAACAACTTGTTCACTCCGACATTTCTGATGAGTCTACTTGGGAGATAAAAATAACTATGCAAACACCTCCATGCAAGACCCTAAACCTACTGGACTTTACTGCATATTTGGGAGCCTTAGAAATTTCTTCCCATCATTTCTTTGTAAATTGCCTTTCTATTCCTTTTCTCAGTCTTTTTCTACCTTCCTCTAATTGATTCTTATACGTATCATGCAATATTTCATATAACCTACTAATTATCTTTAACAGCTAATCTTTCACTTAGCACTTCTCTATCCGTTTTTCTTTGCATGTATTCTGTTAAAAATCCCCGACAGGAAAGGGTAGTCTCTATAATCCATATTCCAATCTTCTTAGTCTCATCCAACTCTATTACTCTTCCATCCCAAGTTATTTGCTCCTAATACCTTGGCTTCTTTGCTAATTTATTCCAGTTTCCTCTTGATTATTTTTAATACCTCTACTTGCAGACATACAGATCAGTAAAATCTCCATTCTCCACTCCTGTACTGGCTCATGTTTTGCCTCTGACGTTTGACAAACTGTAGTGGTAATGTCACTAGACAAGTGTGGACCTATGACAAACTCCAGGAATTACAGACCCATCAACCTGATAAGTCTCAAGTGTAAAGCCATGGAATGTAATTAAACTGACCTGAAACTATGATATCAAAAACATTTAGCTTGACCCTCAGCAGTCTGGCTTTGTGAAGGGAGGACTGTGCCTAACAGACATGGTGAACTTCGAGAGGGTTACAATGGCAGGTGATTCATCAAATAGTATGAAGGTAGTCAGTAGTATCCACCTGGCTTCATGTTTGGATTCCTCTTGTTTGGCATTTACTGTCTGTAGACTGGAATTCAGAACCGCTGGTTAATAAAGTTTGTAGATGGCTACAAGCTGGGAGTAATTGTCAACCCCCCCCCCCCCCTCAGACAACAGAGTACTTCACCCACCAAGAACTCACACTGATAAATATCTGGCTTGGGCAACTGTTAGAGCTGTACTGGGGGAGGAATGTAGAGTGCAGGGTCACAGTGGTTGAAATCCCACTGCAGACTGAAGCTCACACTAAGACTATCACTTACAAGGGGTCAGGGACAACTGCTAAAGTTGCACGGAGAGGCAAGGACGTACATGATGATTTTTTGCCTGTCAACCTCTTGGGTTGTGAAGGGGAGGCTATATCTAAAAGTACAGCTTTGTAAAATCTTACCACAACAGCTGATGTCCTTCTCTTCACTGTTATGGTGAGATTTTACATGACTGTATTTTCTCATGGAGAATGCAGTATTCTTCACCTTAGAGATTTTGTGCCAAGGATAGCCCAACATCCGGCCAGTGTACCAAAGCCTTTGGATCTTGCATGTGCCACGTCACATGTATGCTCCTCATTAAGGATGTAGGACATTAAGATGATGTACGAATGCAGTTACCCAGAACTTCTTCGCTACCAGTCTGAACGCCATCATTGTTTGTCAGTCTGAACACCCTTTGACACAATAACCCCATGCAGACAGAGTAAGTATGCTAAATACTTTAATAATAGATCTCTGTGTGGTAAGATGAATATCAAACTGGCTAAAAGACAGAACCTACACAGTTTGAATGGCAGGTGATTCATCAAATAGCATGAAGGTAGTCAGTGGTACCCACCCCCCCCGGCTCCATGTTTGTTGTTTGGCATTTACTGTCTCTACACTGGAAAGCAGAACCTCTGGTTAATAAAGTTTGTAGATGGCTACAAACTAGGAGTAACTGATAAAGTCCCCCCTCAGACACCCAAGTCCTTCACCCACCAAGAGCTCACACTGATAACTCCCCCGGCTCCATGTTTGTTGTTTGGCATTTACTGTCTCTACACTGGAAAGCAGAACCTCTGGTTAATAAAGTTTGCAGATGGCTACAAACTAGGAGTAACTGATAAAGTCCCCCCTCAGACACCCAAGTCCTTCACCCACCAAGAGCTCACACTGATAACTATCTGGTATACTGAAAAAGATTCAAAGGTAAAAAAAATGCAATATTGTTACATTTGTTAGCTAGCCCCTTGCCTCAGCATACAGTAATGACAATACCCCACTGCAAAATTAAAATATATTTAGAGACCTTGGAACATAGGTAGTCAAGTTCCTCTCTTCTGATTATCATGTGACAGCAGTGGTCACAGCTAATTACCAAGGGAGTATCACCCAGATCAAGGTCATCATTCCCTTGTATTCATCAATGATTAAGCAGTTATGTAGTACTACTCCCTTCTCCCTTGGATTACATCTCACTAGACATATCACAGAACAAGAAAGACGTTAGAGGTTCCTAACTAAAACAGCAATGAGCTTGAAAGCCCTAACTTACCAGGAGAGGCTGGAATAATTATTTCATTAGTCTATATACTCTCAAAGGAAGATATATGCCTTGTCTTCCATGAAGTCATTGCAGATACATTAGCCCTTGATCTCCTGTATCACTACAAGTCTAATAGTTCCTCCAATATAAGAACCAAAGACCTAAATCTTGATCTGTGTCTCTCCCACCTCTGGGACAGTCTACCCCTGAAGGTTAAACAGTGTAATATACTACCATTCTTGAAACAGAAACTGAATAACTGGATGCGTATACAAAAATTTGCCCTGTGATTGAATGGCCTAGCCTTCCTGGAGAAAGGAAGTACAGTCTAAGGAAGGATACTGGGAAGATGTAAATGGTCGTAAGACTTGCTTACCTTGAAGTTCCAAAAAATTCAGCTTACAATCACTTTGTCTATCACACTTCACGCGATTGACATTTGTGCAAAACTGCCTTTGGCCGAACTGAAATTATGAATGCCACAATGTCGAACCTTACAATAGCGAGCATTCGCTGTTGTAAGGTTTGACATTGTGGTGCAGATCGCACTATAGTGGGGATCGGGAAATGTACCCTTTCCCTCTTCAATGCAGTGTGATCTTGGAGTCTGCATATATAAGTGGGGGGTGCAGGGGGGCTCGCCCCCCTGCAAAAGTGTTTGTTAATGTTGAGCGGAAGTGCAGCATTTCAGTAAAGTCGACTTTTTCGAAATTTCGACTTTACTAAAATGCTGCCTTCGACATTTTTTGTTTTCGGTGTTGAGATTTCCGAACATGTGATTCGGACATCTTAACACTCGAACGGAGTAGATTCGACTATGTGACAGTAAACAAAAAATTCTTGTAATAGCTATAGCACACACCCATGGATAAAATTTGGTGAGTTATCAGACCTTGATCATTTATTTAACAAGCCTTTTAAATGTACGTTTAGAAAAGGTAAAAGTATTAAAAATCTCTTGGAAAGTAAAAAAAGCAATGGGAGTATTAAGGAAGGTAGGGTTGGCACTTTTAAATGTGGCAGGTGCAATCAGTGCACCTGCATAGTACCCAAGGAGTCAATTTATTTAAAGAGTAGGGATTTGCTGATTGTAAGTAAACATTTTGCAAATTGCCAAACGAAGGGAATAGTCTACTTAGCTACATGTAAAAAATGTGAAGCATTTTATGTTGGGAAATCGGAGAGAAAATTAAGGAACAGGATTTATGAACATTGCTATGATATTAAGAATCAATGTGCCAACAATGCTTTATATAGACAAAGTGAACTGCGAGGGAGCCTCTTTCAATTTTTATGTTCTAGAAGTAATAGACATGGATTTGAGAGGTGGTCCTTGGGAAACCTCGATTGAGTACAAAGAACTCCTATGGCAAATACATTTAGAGGCCAACAAATTCCCTGGGCTTAATGATAGTATTTCGATAGCCCCAGTATTAAAGATGAGAGCTGCTAAACTTTAAATATGACTTTCATTTGTTTTTTATAGATAGGTAGATCACCAATTTTTATATGGATTTTTATATGAATTTTAACAGTAGTATTTATATGACCTATTACTCATTATTAATTATGTATTTATTCATTTATTTATTACTCTTATAAGCACTTTGCACTTTACAGGATATATGTGATCCATTAAGTCCCATTTTCTAATACATACATTCAGATTGATTTATTTAAGCTTTGGTTTGCAATTTTTACTTTGCCCAATAGATGGCACTGTTGGACAAGGATTAATCTTGTGTAATTTGTTGAAGCACATACTCTTGATGTTTAACAATTTTTATTTACATTTTAATGTTTTTATATTTTAATATTTAATTGTTTTAAAGGTTTTTAAATAAATATGTTTTGTAACAATAAGTTTTGTTGTAATAGAAGGTTGTAATTGTTTATACACAGGACATTGTAGAAGTAAGTTTGTTGTAGGTCGGCTATTTTATTCCTTCCTGCATCAAAAGTTTTAATTACAGAATTGATTGTTTAATTCAATTAATTTATTCATCAATTATTGAATGAGTATATTCTTAGTGTGCATTTAAGGTGACTAGGAACCTCAGTATGTATTCTGTTACATCCGAGGAAGTAACTAAAACGAAAACGCAGTGGAGAGTATTGGCGTTAATGTGCATTGGTCTTTTTTTGTGGAATTTGTGTGCTCTTGGTTGGCGTGTTGCTGTGACTTTGTGGACCATTAAAGAAGTTGAAGAAGATTTTGATTGCCTTATTTCCTCCACAAGTAATTTTGCCTTGGTGTTTTATTTTATTGCTCACATACCATTATCGTGCCCGTTTCTGTTAAGTGTTTAGGAGTTAACCACTCAATCTTTTAGCCAGTTCTGCTGGCATTAAAGGGGTAAAGCCCCAACTATGACCAAGGCAATTTGAGTTTAAACAGTGGCTTGGGCAACTGTTAGCGCCGTACTGGGGGAGACAGGAATGTAGAGTGCTTGTTCACAATGGTTGAAATCCCACTGCAGACTAAAACTCACAGTAACACTATCACTTACTAGGGGTCAGAGACAAATGATAAAGTTGCATGGAGAGGCAAGGGCATACATGAAGATTTATTGCGGGTCAACTTCCTGGGTTGTGAAAGGGAGGCTACATCTAAAAAGTACAGCTGTGTAAAATCTTACCTCAACAGCATGTTATGGTAAGATTTTACATGACTGTACTTTTCTCATGGAGAATGCAGTATTCTTCACCTTAGGGATTTTGTGCCAAGGATAGTGCAACATCTGGCCAGTATACCAAAGCCTTTAAATCTTGCATGTGTCACATGTCACACGTATGTTCCTCATTCAGGATGTAGGGCATACAGATAACGTACAAATGCAGTTACCCAGAACTTCTTTGCTACCAGTCTGAAGCCACTTTTGGAAGGAAAGAAGTATTAGTGCTTAAGGACACCCTGTCTTTATGGAAAGACCATATAAGGAGGCTTAACCGATAAGGCTTGGAGCTCTGATACTCATTTAACTGACGTAATGGCAATCAGAAAGGCCGTCTTCCAAGACAAGAACTGGCTCAAAGGGGGAAGAAACTAAGGCCTGGAGGACCAGTGTAAGATCCCAAGGCAGTATTGGGTCCCTGATTGGAGGCCTAAGTAGAAAGGTACCTTTCAAAAAGGCTTTACAAAGCTTAGAGGAAGCCAGGGAAGCTGCATTATCTCCTACATGGAAGTTAGATATAGCTGCCAATTGGACCTTAACCATAAAAAAAGCTGGCACTCTGTTGGAAAATACCTGCCAGAAACTCAAAGATATCAGGAACTGGGGCATTAAAAGGATCTAAGTCAGACTGAGATGCCCAAATAGAAAAACATTTTCACTTACTAGAGTAAACTTTCCTCGTGGAAGATTTATGAGCCGCAACTAATCTTCTTAACTGGAAAAGACAACCTGGGAGTCCTCACTATCATGGGAACTGGAGCAGCCAAGCGGTAAGCTTCAGACCGGCCAGATCTGGGTGTGGAATCCCCAAGGGATGAGAAATCAGATCCGGAGCCAGATCTAATGTCCAGGTAGGACACACTACATGAGACCACAGATAAGGAAACCATACTTGGCAAGGCCAGAATGGGGCAATGAGGATGACTGAGCTCCCCAGCCATTGAGCTTTCTGAAGGAATTTCGGAATCGGGGGAGAGCAGGATACGCATACATAAGACTGGAGGGCCAAGCATAAATTAGAGCTTCTGTGGGGCCTTCCCCTAGTGGGGGGTTCAGAGCGAAAAACTTGCTGCACTTTGCATTGGAAGGAGAGGCGAAGAGATCACAGCAAGGCTGACCCCACCTTAGAAAGATCTGTTTCACTACTGAAGGATTCAGAGACCATTCGTAAGGCATCAGGATAGACCTGCTGAGCATGTCCGCTAGAATGCTGGACCTCCCTGGAATGTGCGTTGCCACCAGAAAATGGCCGGTGGAGCTTGCCCACTCCCACATTCTCATGGCTTCACAACAAAGGGGATAAGACCTGCCCCCCCCCCCCCCGCTTGTTGACATACCAGACTACAAAGATGGTGTCTGGATGGATGGCAATCATCCCAACAGGACGATGGGCATGAAGAGCTTGCAACACCAGGAGCACTCCTCTCATCTCCAGGATGCTGATATGCAACCGGGTCTCAGGGAAGACCACGTGCCTTGGACTGTCCTTCCCAAGCAATGCCCCCCCTTGAGTAGGGAGGTGTCCATGGTCAGCAGGGCAGGAAGAATAAATGGGTGACCCCAATGAAGGTCTGGGGATTTAATCTACCAGAGAAGAGAATTCCTGCATGCTCACGATAAGTGAACAGGATGGGACAATGGTATATCTAGTAATGACCACTGGACCACAACAGTCCATTGGAGCACCCTCATGTGTAACAGGGCCATGAGCACGAGGGTGACTGTGGCCTCCATGGACCCCAACGAACGTAAGACAAATTCCACTAAGAGCGATTGAGCTTGAAGGATGCATGAGACATGATGTTTGGGGGATCAAAGTTTGTCAGGACTTGGAAAAACTTTGGTCTGCATGGTGTCTAACTGAGCTCAAATAAAATCCAGAACTTGAACCAGGTTCAACTGGGACTTGTTGAGATTTATGGTGATACCCAACTGGTGAGAGGTCTGGACAAGGGAATCCTTGGCTTGGCAGATTCAATGCCTGGAGGGAGCAGAAAGGAACCAATCGTCCAGGTAGGGAAAGACCTGGAATCCATGTAGCCGCAGGTGAGCTGCTACCACTGCCATCACTTTGGTGAACACCCTGGGGGCTGTGGTGAGACCAAAGGGTAATGCTCTGAACTGGTAATGACTGGCCCACAGCCCAAAGCGGAGGAACCCCCAAGAGTGTCTGTCCATTCTGATGTGGTAGTATACATCCTGGAGGTAACACCAAGCACATCCAGTCATTCTCCTGCAGGAAGGACAAGATAGATTGGAATGTGACCATCCAGAACTTTGTCTTGGCAACTGCCAGGTTTAGGGATGACAGATCCAGAATTGGTCGCAAGTCCCCATTCTTCTTTGGCACCAAAAGAACCTGGAATAGATGCCTAATCCAGACTGGTCTGGGGGGACAGGATGGATGACTTGCTTTTAGAGCAGCTTGGAAATTTCTACTGCTGCATCCTCCCTCTGTGTGGGTGGAACATCCTGGAGGGAGTGGCATTTGGGTGAGGGGAATTGAATATCCTCTAGATATGATTTGCAAAACCCAACAATCGTCGGTAATTGACTCCCAGGCCGTTGGGTGTAGCGAAAGTTAACCCCAACTGCCTCCAGAGATGAGCAGCTGGACGACCCTTCAGGGTTGCTGCATGGGTCTGTCTGGGAAGGAATCCTGAGACCCTTGGCTCCTCGGACCCCCTCTGCTGCAAGGGCGGCATCTGTCAAATCCTCCTCCGCCTCTGGGAGAAGGCAAGTCTTGAGCGTCCTGGGAATAACCCCGAGGCATCTGGAACCTTATCTTCTTCACCACTCGCTGATTCCTGGAAAAGGTTTGTTGAGGGGTTGAGAAGCATATTCCGATGGCAGACAGTCTTCGATCCTTCTCGCTCTGGACCAGTGTGTCATGTTATTTACTGCATTTTTTATTATCTGCACTTAAAAGTACATTTTAGTCGAAATTAGTCTAATTCAAGTCGAAAAGTGTTTGTTTGCTGTTTAATTTAATTGTTTGGCTGCCCACTAAAGTGTGGTAGCCTGTACTACTGACCTATTGCCTTTTCTGCATTTAGCGCGGAGTTGCCACTAGAGCACCATCGGGCAGCGCCGGTTAAACAAGGTTAAACTATTTCTGGGTCCGTAAAGTCTGCTCTTCATTTTTTCCCTTAGAACTGCTCTACTTGTAATCTAAACAGTCTATTCTCTATCTGTAAAGCTCAGCACTTGTTCCTAAAGCATTTTTTAGTCAGGTAAAGCACTTCTATATTATACAAAGTACTTCACTAGCTTAAAACCCCCTTGAGTACCCACTTCCCTATAGGTCCTTTCTGACTCAGTTACACAGCAAACTTTTTCATTTCTTCTAGCATGTCAAAGGGTCAGTTGCTAGCGTCCTCTCCTGCTCAGCTGGTGAATCTGGGAATATTGAGGCAATGTTACAATTGCCTCGTACACAGACAACCCTCTCCTCCTCCCACAAAACACAAATACATGCGAGAGATGCAACTATATAGCCAAACTGGAGGCTGAGCTCTCTCAACTCAGGACTGGCAAAACCAGACAGGAGGAGAAGGTAACCACACACACAATAAACCCAGTCTCACATAGAACTATCACAACTACAAATCAAACACATAAACACACAAAGACATACTCGGAGGCACTGATCAAAAATCTACCAAAACAGCAGAGGCCTCCAAAGCAGACACCCAAACAACTGCCACCTCATGACATAACACAAGCAACACATAGATCACAAAGTCAGTGTGCAAATCAGTCACAGCCCTTAAGGCCAAACACAAAACCAGACACACTTGTCATAGGTGACTCCATAGTCAGACACACTGACGTCCCACTCACCAGACTGAACAAGGAGAGGGTCACAGTAAGCTGCCTGTCGGGCGCTAGAATCCGCCACATAACACAAGCACTCAGGTCACTCCACAGCAAGTACAAGTATGACTCAGTCATTGTCCATGCCGGTGTGAATGACCTGAGACGTACCTCCTTGGACTACATGAAAAGAGACATAAAGGAGCTCTCAGATTATGTAGCCCAGGCTGGTATGACCCTGACCCTGAGCAGTATCCTACCTTCACCAAGAATGATGCCACAATACAGAGACAAAATGATCAGTTTTAATAACTGGCTTAATTTCTGGTGTCATTCTAAGGGGATCCAATGTCTGTCTGCCTGGAATGACATGCTTGACAAGCCACGCTGCTTAAGGGACGGCTTGCACCTGTCACCCTGGGTTTCCGGATATTGGCAAAGGCTCTTGCCACCCCATAGTGCCTTTTTAGACAAGGCTCAAATTCTAAACCCACCGCCCTAGAAAACAATAATGGAAAAAAACTAAGGGTAATGCTGCTCAATGCCAGAAGTCTAAATCTCAAGATGCACGCCCTCGAAGCCCTCCTCAGTATGGAGAACATCGATGTCTGTGCTGTGACTGAAACCTGGTTCAAGGCTCCTGAGAGCACCCCGGCACTATCAGGTTTTACCTCATATCATGCGTTCCGGCCCCAAAACCTGGACCATACCACAAAAGGAGGTGGTGTATCCATATTCATCGAGGATACCCACACCTCCAGGCTGGTGGCAACTCACAAAGCATCAGAGACCATTCAGGTGCAATTAACCATAGGCAAAACTGCTCTACAGTTTGTAGCATGTTACAGGTCACCCTCTCAAACTCAGAAACCCCACACAGCCTTCCTGAAGACACTGGAGAGTATAAATGTCTCTCCAAACACCATCATATTGGGTGACTTCAACTACCCAAACATAGACTGGGAACATTACTCAAGCCCCAATACCCTAGCCCAAAGGTTCCTGGAGTTCATAAACTCAAATGCTATGGAACAACTTGTCACCATTCCCACAAGAGGTGAAAATATACTAGACCTGATCATCACAAACATGGGGACAAAATGCTCCACACGGAAGTATATCCCTCATTGGTGAGATCAGACCATAAACTAATCTCACTGGAGATCCACATCCGCCCCCACCCCAACAAAAGACCACAGTGAAGAACTTCTCAAAAGCCAACTTCACACTTCTTAAGACTGGTGTAGTATCCTTCAAGGCCCCTGAGCCATTGGAAACCACAACCCACGCTGCTGAATCCCTTACAAATGCTTTCTACGAGCACCTCCAGGATTGCATGGATCAAGCAATCCCAAATAAAATCAAGACCCTTGCCACCAAAGGCAAGCGCCCGATCTGGTGGACCCCAGCCATAAACAAACTTTACAACAAGAGGAGAAAGCTACTACAAGATAGAGCAAAATCCCTAAAAGGGAAGACATCTCTGATCAATACTAGTAAAAAACTACAATCACTCATACAATCATCCAAGGCCAACTTTGAGAGAAAAATCGCCAAGGACTCAAAAGACAATCATAAGGCCTTCTTTAGCTACGTTAGAAATCTGGGTGGAAACTCCCAGATATGCTCAGAATTAGTCTAAAATGATACAAAAATCACTGAACCCACAGACATTGCAAACATACTGGCAGACAGGTTCAGTGAAAATTCCCCCCCCCCCCAAAGGAGAAATATCTATCCCAGCAGAGTGTAGCCTCCCAATCATCTCAAATGCCCAGGTGAGAGCTGCTCTCTCTAAAGCTAAAAACACAGCATCAATGGGACCGGATGGTGTCCCCGGCTGTGTGCTACACAAACTCAATGAGGAACTAAACCCACACATAAGGCTGCTGTTTAATCTTAGCCTTACCACAGGATACGTACCCAAAGAGTGGCGTACGGCAACTGTGGTCCCACTCCACAAAGGCGGTGCTTCTACAGACCCTGGTAATTACCGTCCCATAAGCTTAACAAGCCTGGTCTGCAAAGCTATGGAGAGGATCATAATGGAACTCATAAATAAAGACATAGGGGACCTACAGACATTGGATCCTACCCAATTTGGCTTTGTCAAGGGCAGATCATGCCTCTTGAACTTGGCCGACTTTTTTGAAACAGTCACCAAGGCCACTGATGAGGGTAAGGCAGTTCACACAGCCTACCTTGACCTTGCAAAAGCTTTCGACACAATACCCCACTCGGGTATCATAGAAAAGCTCACCAGCTTAAATGTAAACCCATATGTCACAAGATGGGTTGCAAACTGGCTCAAGGACAGAACCCACAGGGTTAGAGTTGCTGGTGCCATGTCAGACTCAAGCCGGTCACAAGCGGTGTCCCACAGGGCTCAGTCCTGGGCCCCCTCTTGTTCGGCATCTACTTTTCAGAAGTGCAGGCAAACGTAGGAGGATTGCGGCTGACAAAGTTTGCAGATGACTGCAAACTGGGCGCCATAGTTGAAAATCCATCAGACACAGATATCCTTCAGAGAGGTCTCATAGAAACGGATAACTGGTGCCAGAGCCATGGCCTTAAGCTAAACGCCAAAAAATGTATAGTCATACCCTTTGGTAAAAACAAGGTAACCCCAAGTTACCACATAGGTGGCAATCCATTAAGCACAGAAGAGGTTATCAGGGACCTGGGGACCCAAGTTGACAGTAACCTTTCTTTTGACACTCACATTGTCAAAGTGGTTAGGATGACCTTTACATTGCCCACCTGATTATGAAGGGATTCACATCCAGATCAAGGAAGGTCATTGTTCCCCTGTACTCTTCACTTATCAGACCAATGATTGAGTACAATGCCCCATTCGGAATGTATCTTACCAGACACCTGCAGCAATTGGAAAGACCCCAAAAGTTCCTCACCAAAAGGATAAAGGGGCTCAAAAATATGCCATATGCTGCCCGACTGAAGAAACTCCAGCTCGATTCAGTCGCATACCGTCTGCTCAGAGATGACCTGTGCCTGACATACAAGGCCATGTCCAACCCGGAATTAATGGACATGCTCCAGCTCAAAAAATCCAAATCCACCAGAGCCACAAGAGCAAGAGACTTAAAACTCAACACGGATATAAATAGGACGTGCTGGAGGGACAGATTCATCACCCAGAGACTCCCTATGCTGTGGAACAGAATCCCGGTCCATGTGAGACAGAGCACCTCGCTGGCTCTGTTCAAGAGGAATCTTGACCAGTGGATGGGAGATCGTAGGTTTACCCCGGGGATCATCTCTGTATCACTGCTGGACAGAGGCACGGCAAACTAATGGGTATAGTATTCTTCAACCTAAGGGGTGGTGAAAGCCACACAACTCTGGCTAGGCTTATAAATGCCCTAGGGCAGATAGCCTAGTATGAACCTATGAACCTATGTATAGTCTTTCCAAAGAGAGTGGAATCATTGCACGGGGCATTCGTAAAAGATGCCTTAAAGGGTTCCAAAAAGGCACAAAGTCGGAGTCAGGTGTGACCCTGATAACAATGCCTGCTCCGGCAGCTCTTGTGGCGCCTTTGGTCGCATGAGATAGGACCCGCATAGAGGTGTTGGAGATGGAGGTAAGGGTGGCCATCTGGGAGGAAAGAACCTTTTCCTCTGCCGACATGAACCCTGATGCAGACTCAGCGACCTCCTTAACCAGATCACGCTGCAGCCTGATGATGTGTGCCATGTAGTTCAGCACAAGTACTGGCAATGTTGCTTTAGGGCAAACCAATTTCCCAAAAATGACCATGGTCCTAGACTCCTGATACGGTGGATGGACCGTGGAGCTCTCCTGCGTGAGCTCCTTCTTGGTGTCTGCCGCCACCACAATGGCTTCGACAGGGGATCCCTTCGACCAGTGCACTAAAGATCTTGTCAGGGCATTTGGGGATGGGCCCTACCGTGTCAGGCTCCTTCCACGCTGGAGATGTAATAAGATCCACCAGGGGATCTGCAGGAGGGGACACAGGATGAAGAGGATCCTGCACCAAACACCTCCAGGAAGACCGACTTGTCAGGGTTGGGTTTTTGGGCAAACCACCCGCAATGCTGGTGAAGGATCTCCATGATGTCTCCGAAAGAGACATCATCTGTGGGTGACCAGGGAAAACCCTCCCCTTCCTCCAAATTGGTGTCCTCCATGAAAGACCTTGGCGAGGAGTCGAATTGTCTCTTTTTACATGTATGTTTTTGAGGAACTTCCTCAGGGGGGGTCTCTGGGGTGGACTCAAAAACTTCAGGCTGCTCCTGTGGGGGAGCTCTCTGGGGAGAAGAGGCAGCAGGCTGTCCCTGAGGGGGCAGGATGGCAGAATCCGGGCCAGACACAGAAAGAGCCAGGATCGAGTCAGAGGATGAGAGCGTCAAGGGTCTCGATGGAATCGAGAGGACCCTCTCCACCACGTCGAAGGCAGAAGGAGAAAAAACCCCTGGAGCTGGGACCACATCTGGGTCTGTAATCCTCAGTCAACGTGGGAGTCAGAGCTGAACCTTCAGGCACAGAGACTCCAAGTGGAAGGCCCAGCTCTGAAAAACTCAGAGTCGACACCACCCCCTCATATCCGGCGCCAAGGCTATGGCTCAGAGAGCTGGACAGCTCCGAGCTTGTCGGAGCCGAACTGCTCAGGGCAATGTCGTTGTCAAGGTACCATTGGCGTCAACCCCTCGACGCAGAGGCACCTCGGACCCAAATAATCTGAAGCCGGTGGTCGGATCCGAGAAGGAGTGATTGGGATAAAGGTGGACTGCATGCCCCCAGCCCCAGATGGGGAGAGGGTAGGCAAGACTCCCATCTGAATTTGAGTGCGGATGAATCTCCGCATCATCGTGTCCACCTGTAAGGACCTGGTGGAGGAGGCTACCGACACTGGCCTAGACAGGCGGTGGGGGGGAATCTGACACTAGGGAATGGCCCTGAGCACGTCTGGCGCCGGGGAGAAGCAAGGTGAATGGAGCCGGGGGGAGCCCGAGCTAGGAGCCAGGTGAGATTTAGCCAAGGGCTCGGCCGAGGAAGTGCAGTCAAGGGACCGCTTCCTCAGCCTACCCTGGTCCCGGAATATGTGCTTCTCTCAGTCTCCGGCCTTCTTGGTGGGAGGTTGACTCCCAGGGGCCGGGGCGGAGGAAGCAGGTGAAGAAGAAGCTTAGGCATCCGCAGGAGGAGGAGGAAGGAGGGCCTTAAGGATCAGTTTATTCCTCCTGTTGATCAATGCATGGGGATTGAACTCCACGCAGATCGAACAGGAGGAATCCAGGTGCGGGACCCCTAAGCGGACTACACACACAGTGGGGCCATTGGTGGGGGAACGCTTATGGCTACACTCTGTGCACTTTCTTAACCCTGGTTTGGGTGTCTCCACCATTGAAGTGGATGAGAGAACCCACAAGCGCGTGCACACACACACACACACGCACACACACACGCACACACACGCACACACACACACACACACACACACACACACACACACACACACACACACACACACACACACACACACACACACACACACACTCTCTAGAGTAGAGAGAGAGGAAACGGGAAAATTATTTATTTATTTTTTTAACTTAACAACCGATGCCTGAACGCAAATGGTAGGGGAAAGTGAAGGGTTGGAAAGGAAGACAGAAAAGGTTGAAAGATAGTATCAAAATATCAAATTCACTTACCAGAAAGCCTGGAGCAACGGACCATGATGCTAACGATATGCGCAGCAAATGAGATCTGAGGTAAGGAGGGAGACACGGGCATTATGGGTAGGGGAGGAGCTTGGAGTTCAGATCCGATGCTGGAAAATGTGGCCGAGTCAGGTCCGTGTCCCACAGGTTGAAGACGAATGAAAACAACAACTTCAGATCTTTAGTTTTATCCAAGTACTATCTGAGCTGTCTATGCAAATCAAAGGTGTGATGAACGTTTTCAATGACAGACTGTGGAGAAGGGAAAAAAGATGATGAATAGACTTAAGGGGCAACTCTTTGACCACCTTGGGCATAAAATAAGGATTAGTACGAACAGACACCTTGTCTCTGTGGAAAACTAAGAAAGAAGGAATAACCATAAGAGCCTAAAGTTCTGACACCCTCTTGGCTGAAGTGAGAGACAAAAGAAGAACAGACTTCCAAGTACAATGTTAAAAGAAAGCTGAAGAAGCAGTCTCAAAAGGAGTAGGAGTCAATTTTTCAAGTACAAAACCGCGGTCCCAAGAAGGCAGAATAGGCTTCCTAGGAGGCCAGATATGAAGGATACCTTTAAGAAATTGCTTGACCTCAAATCTGGAGGTCAGAGGAAGAGTCAAGGGCAGGCAAGCAGAAACTGCTGACAGGTGAGCTTTAACTGAAGAATACGTCAACCCAGCATGGACCAGATCACACAAATAAGAGAGGACCACAGTAAACTCCACATAGAGGGGATCCTAATGGCAAGAAAGGCACCAGACAGAAAAATTGCTTCCATTTGGACATGTTTGATTTCCTGGTACTGGGTTTCTTAGCCTCCTGCAGAACTTAAAGCACATCCTCAGAAAAGATGTGCCTAAAAATGATCAAAATCCTATCACCCAATGTGTCATTTGAAGAGTGGACAAGTGGGGATGGATGAAAGACCCCTTGTCTTGTGAGAGAAGATCCACTTGGTGAGGGAACTTGTGATGACTGTCCCTGGCCAAATCAGAAAGAAGGTGGAACCAATGTTGTCTGGGCCAAAAGCGAGTCACCAGCAAGATTCCGGGAGAGTCCTGCCAGATCTTGTGCAAAACTCACAGTAGGTGTGCAGAAAAATCCCCTTTCACAGGAAAGACAGGGCACCCACTTTCAAAGTCAGAGGACTGGAGACTCAGGAACAGAATAGAGGAAGCTGTCTGTTCTGAGGGGCGTCAAAAAGTTCTACCTGAGGAATACCCCACCAATGGACAATGTCCAGGAACACATATCTGTGAAGTATCTATTCATGAGCTTGTGTGCAGGACCTGTTCAAAAAGTCTGCCAACAGATTGAGGTAATGCAAACAGCTTAATTGACACTTAATACTGGATAGCTAGATCCCAGACCCGAAGAGCTAGTCTGCAAAGACAGGACATTGCGTCTCCTTGCTTGCTGACATACCACATACCACATCACTGTGGTACTGTCTGGGATGAAAGAGGGAACAAAAGGCAAGCAAAGCCAGTAAAAGAGCCCTCATCTCCTTTATGGTGATGTGGTCTAACGAGGAGGCCGGAGACCCTGAACCTTTGGGGGGGCCACATGTGGCACTCCACCTCATGTCTGAGGCATCTGTAAAGAGCTCCTGAGTGGGAAACAAGCGTTTGAAGAGAAAGCTTTGGGTTGAGAGAAAGTTGAAGAATCCACCACCGAAGCTCAAGCCTGAGACAGGGAAGAAAAGATATTGGGAATTCCAAGGGGTGGCAATGTTGAAGCCACACTGATTTGAGGTACCACTAAAGTTTCTTCATAGGGAGCCTGGGAAGAAGGAGCATGGGAATGGTGGAAGCCAAGAACCTGAGAAATTTCCTTGCCATATGGATGCCAAAGGAAGAAGGGATTGAAAAACGGTTATTAGAGGCAGAGTCTTGACGGCAGGCTGAGATGCCAGCATATGAACTGTCTGAAGTATGCAGCCAAGGAAAATATGATCATGGGAAGGTATCACAATTGATTTCTGTAAGATTATGGTGAACCACAGACTTTGTAATAGGGGAGTAGTGAACTTGAAATCCTGAAGCAGAGAGTTGGAGGAAGGAGCCTGAATAAGCAGATCATGTAGACAGATAATGATCTGAATACCTCAAACCCTGCAAAAAGCAGTAAATACCTTTAGTGAATACCCTTGGGGCAGTAGAAAGGCCAAAGGGCAAAGCAGAGAACTGAAAATACAAGGGAGACAGAGAACTGAAAATGCAAAGAAGAGACAGAGAAACAGAGTAAACATTTCCTGAAGAGGGGATGGATGTGGATGTGATGGTATGCATCTTTGAGATCTAAAGATACCAGAAATGCTTGGGGTAGCAAAACAGGAAATGTCTGCAGCGATACATTCGACAGGAAGGAATTTTGAGGAAGGTGTTTAGCCTGGAAAGATCCAGAATTGGTCTCCATATGTCCTCGCTTCGTGACACCAAAAAAAACATCCTGGAATAAAACCCCTTCCCCAGTTGGGTGGGAGGCATGACTTAAATGGTGCCTTGATCCAATAGAGAGCGATGAACTTCTGGAAATGAAAAGCTGTTCCTGAGGAGGATGAGGAATTCCTGAAAAGGGAGCAAGGGACTTCCAAACCATGAAATATTCCTGACGGATAATTAACAGAACCTAAGACTCTGAAGTGACTTTGTAGCCAATTTGGAAGAGACAGGGGCAGATGGATGAAAAAGGAACCAGGTCTAGGGGAGGAGGAAACAAACTGTCAAACAGAACCCGGCTTGTCCTGGAAAGGAGGTTTCGAGGAGGCAGGAGTCTGAGTAGACTTTGGAGGCACCCGCCTAGATACCATTTTGTCCTTAGGAGGAGGATGAGATTGCCTATGAACAAATCCAAACAGAGGGATAATTCCTCTGAAATATAAGAATAGGAGAAACAAAAATATGTTTCAGCTCCTAAAAGGCTTTGCCCTTGTCCTGGAGAGACCTGAAACGTTCAGCAGCAGCAGATCTAAAAAGGGTTTTATTATCCAAAGGAGCATCCGAGACTTTGTCCTTAAAGTCATCAAGCAAAGCCTGTAGACAAAGTCAAGAATAACCCCTCATAACTGAACCTAAGACAGCAGCCCTGGAAGAGGCATCACAGCTGCATTTGACTGAGTAGAGTGCAACTTGAGAAGTAGAGCTTAGCAGGGAAGTAGCTGAAGCCTTCCCCAAGAGTCAGGAAGGTCTAAAAAACCTTAGAAGCCTTACAGAATTGGAATTGACTAGACATGGTAAGTCTTTACGGAGTCTAATTATGGTGGCTGCCAAAAAAGCAATTACTAGAAAATGGAAATCAAAGTCTAAACTAACTTTACCAGAAGTAATGAATATAGTAAAAGAGAGAAAATGACCTTAGAAACCTGAGAAAGAAGAGCCAAGACATAACTAGTCATGAGTCTGGTAGTCAATGGCCTTAAAGGATAAAGTGGCAGCAGTGTAATCTTTCTTGTCCAGTCTTTCCATAGTCCTACTATCCTCATCAGAAGGCAACAGCTTGGTAGAGTACAGTAACTTGGATGGCTTGTCAGAGGAGACTGACACTACAGAAGGGTCAGCCGAAGGGCATTAAAGAAATTTGTACTCCTTAGGTACTTTATACAATCTATCTGGCTTCATGGGGACAGAGGGGTGAGAGTCAGGGGCTACAAACACTGTCGAGAAAGTAACCAGAAGGGCAGCCAGAACAGGAGGAACAGCAGATGGCTTAAGAGACTCCATCTGTAGGAGCTCATAGTATCTTTTCTGAATCTTAGTGACTTGAGAACAATCCTACATAAAATAATCCATAATACGGGGGCAATGTTTCCACAAAGGAGAGTTCCTCTGGGGGGAATCTGAATTTATGGAGTTCTCTTCTTCTGTACCCTACTCCAAGGGGGAAGGGATTAGGGAAAAATTAAGCCAAGAGAGGAGCTTGAGAGAGACCCCTTGAGGAGGCTTCAAGGCCATCAAAGCATTAAATAAACCCTGAGTGAAATCCTGCCATTCACGTTGGGGATCTTTACCAACAGGGGAAGTACACTTTGTTTTTTGTTTCTTTTTCTGTGGGATATCTGCTCACAACACCCTCAGAGGGTCAGACCCCTGGTGTGATTCGATAATGGTTGTAGGAATCTCCTCCCTAAGTAAGATCTAAGGAATTCCCTTTGGTCCTTTGGATATAATCAGCTGAGGTTCCCCTCAACATCAGATACAGATGTTTGAAAAACCTCTGAGGACATATGAGAAGCCGGATCCATGCCAGCCTCTGACAGGGTTATGACACAGGAATCTGAAGCAATCACTGGATGGTCCTCTGGGATTTCACCAGCCTCAAGAGAGACATCTGGGGAAGGCTGAATAGCAGCCAGATCAGACCTAACTTTTTTGGCCTCCTTCTTGGCAGATGGCTGGCCCTCACGATGGAAGAATTCCACCACAGTACCTTGAGCTAAGAACTTAAGATGTTGGTTCTCCAGGTACATGGACAGGGAGAAGAGACAACTATGAAGGGTCTTAGGCACAAATGCCTGACTGATACAGCACTGTGTAAGATCATGGGAAACCCCCAAACAGCAGAGACACTGGTTGTGGTGGTCTTTATTTGGAATGTGCCACCTACACCAACACTTTCCCTTTCTGGATAAAGTGAATACAATAAGTCCAAAAAAAGAACAGAAGAAACCCCAATGGTGCACTAATCTGATAACATGGCTTGGTAAGCAGAACAGGAGAAGGACGTTCAGACTGACGTTCAACAATGGCATTCAGAATGGCAGCATAGAAGCTCTGTGTGTGCACTTCTGTATGCTACCTTTATGCCCTGTGCCATGCACAGGGAGCATACACCTGATGTATGATGCCTATAAGGGATAAAGACTTTGTTATACTGGCTGGATGTTGGGCTATCCTTAGCAGGAGATCCCTTAGGTAAAGAATATTGCAACAGTTGGACAGAAGGATATTCCTTACAATAACTGATGCCTAGAACCTTTAATACCAATTCTTCATGCTCCCCAAAACAAACTTTATGCAACACACTGATTTTGCAAAACTACACCCTAAAGCACTGTAATAACTCCCTAATGACTTATTCTTTCACAAGAAAAAACACCTTTTCAAAGTAGGTCAATACAAATACTTTCGCAACAATAAATGTACATAAGTTCACTTTAAATTATCTTACATCTTTGCACCACTAGTTAACTTTCCGGTTGAATGACACCTTATTTATCATTCTCTGCTTTCACCAACCCATTAAAATGTACAGTCCTGTCTTTCTCAAATACTCATCATTCTCTTCTCGCCCTTCCCATTTTTCTTTCGGCCCTTTTCTCCTGAGTGAATTTAAATCTACTCCACTCTTCATGCACTATGGTAAATATTAAAATAATGCAATGTATATTCAATATGCTCTACTGGTGTTTTTATTAGGTATATATTATGTTACAGATTGACACTGATATTCTAGAATTGCTACTGTAATCTCACCTACTGTTATGCAATGCTTCACATGGTCCTTTTCTTAAGCAATCAATTGCATTTTGTATAAGTATTATACAATATTCTGTCTATAAATCTTATATGATTATATGTTCAACTATATATTTCTATCTTATAAATATATTTGTTCAACTATATTATGATTATTAATTTTTTAAATCTTTTTCTCCCCTGGCCGCTGCAGAAAAGGTGCTATTAATGTACTCAGACTTTCCCAGTAAGCAAATGATGATGATAAAAATACTTTCATCCACTGTACATACTGTTTCCACTAACACTCTGTAATGCAGCAATCACCTTCTACATTTTTCGGCTAATATACCTTATGTACTCATTCACTATGATTGTCTTGGGTCTATGTCATATCATCGAACAGCCACATTGTCAGACGGCATCTCATCGACAATGCAGTCTGTCCAGCCCCCACACCCCCCGTTAATTATATTTACTAACTCTGAGATCGTACTACAGTGGGCAAAAGGGCACATTTCTAGAGCTCTACCATAATGCAATCTCAGTCAGAACCGTTCCACAGACTGCAATGTTGATGAAATGCCATTTGACAATGTGACAGAGCGACAGTATGACAATGACCCGATTGTCTTGCCTTTGTTTAACATCCTTATATTACTTGCAATAATTTCTTTGCTTAGGAACATTGGAGCAATACTAGGCAATGATAGAGGGCTCTTAAGATACCTAGCCATATACCTATAAGCAGACACACTTATTTATTTGACATTTGTTTACCGGGAAAGTCAGACTCGGTATGAGTCCATTTTCAGCGGAGGCCCAGGGAGAAAACCGCAACAGTACACATTAAACAGAATAAAAAAAATTGAACAATGGTGACAATATTATGACAATAATAACTAATACAATTTTTGAATACAATAAAAATAAAATAAGCAAAATATAAGTCAAGCAATAAAGTTGGCCATACATTATATACAAGATAGAAGAGAGTTCCTAATATGCACGTTACATAATGACGCATGAAAAGTATATAACAGAATAAGCAATAGGTCGTAAAAGCCATATACTCTTTCTGGCAGGAGAACTGGGTAGTAAATTTCAGTCAAATTCTGGGACAGATAAAGGTTAGTCTAAGAATATAAAGAAAGGACATTAGAAGGTTAAGGAATTAAACAGGGGTGAGGCTAGAATGCAAGTAATGCAGGAAGGGAAGCAGGATACATCAAGAGAACATCTATTAACAGTGGGAAAGAAGGGAATAGAAAAGACCAAGGGCAAGGAGCATGGGGAGATCCAATTAAAATTTCCTAAGTTAAGAACACTTAAAAGTCCCTACAACCTTTTATGAGCACTTTGTTGTTCTGATTACTCTACCAGTTTTCATTAAATCAAATAGTTACTAGTCTGTGGAACGGTTCTGCTGTAACTAAAGCATTTCACAACAATGACAAGTTGAGCAATGAATAAATAACACAAACCTAACAACTATATGACTGACAAATTTCATAAATCTGCAGTAAAATGCATATGAGCAGTGATATAAAGCAGTACAAAATACAAAACAGAAATTGCTTACTTTGCTACTATTACAAATGATACTGTGAATATCATTCAACATCATTATCAATCCCCTTTTCTCCACCATTTTCTACATGGGTCGATGTGTCATGATGTCAGCAGTCAGCTATCATCTCTCTTGATTCAATGCCATTCTCCTAACTTCAACAGTCATTTTCGACTGTCTCAGGTTTTCTCTCACAATCCATCCACCCTCTTTGCTGGATGCTCTCATTTCTCCTTGCCTTCTTCCTGTTTGCCCAATTCTTCTTTTCTTCTTCACCAGATTGTCTCTTGCTTTCCTGCACATGGACCTTCTTTGCAAATGGAGCTACTTGGACTTCTGCTCTGATCTCCCCATTGTCTCACAGTGTGCATCCTACCTTCCATCGCAGGAAATTCATCTCCATCACCTCTAGTGCTCTGCCCAGGTTTCTACTATAAAGTAAAACTGGTTACACCACTGTTTTATACATCTTACTTTTCAGCTTCTTTGGCTTTCTCTGTCATAAGCTACCCCTGACACACTGAGCCAGTAGACTGCGGCCTCTCTGATTCTAGCTTTGACCTCCTCATTCAGACTTCTCTTCTCCACAGTCATCCCCTCCCAGATACAGGAAGCTGCTAATCTGTTCCACCATTTTCCCTTCTATCTTAGCTGTCAACTTCTTCTGGTTTCTCACATTTGCTGCCATTACAACTGTTTTTTCTGTACTCAAGTTTCATCCTATGTGCCCCCAGTTTTGCATTCCATTCTCCTATCCTTTACTGACGTTCTTGCTCAAAATCTGCCTGTAAAATCACCTTGTCTGCACAAAGCAACTGTTTTGATTTGTACCCTCCAACCTGTTTGCTGTGGTCATCCATCACCAATAAGAATAGCAGAGGGCTCAAAGCTAAGCCCTAATGCACACACACTCCCACTTGGAGCCCCTCTGAGAGGCCGAAGACTGTTTGTAATAGAGTCTTTGGGTCCTTGTACATAGCCTGCTCATATTTTACGAACATTTCTGGCATTTTGAACCACTGCAGGACTATCCAAATTAGCTTTCTTGGGACCTTGTCATATACTCTCGCCAAGTGTAGGAATGTCCAGTTGGACTCCATCATCATCTCTAGCATTTTCTCAACTATCGGTCTCACTGCAAACATCAGGTCAGTTGTGCTGTGTGCTAACCTCAATCCAAACTGCTCATCTCCCATCTTGCTTTTCACTACTTTATGTATTCGTTTAACATTCACCCTCTCCAGAATTTCATGCAGTGTGACAGGAGTTTTGATGCCTCTGTATTACTAAAGTTGTGGATGTCCCCTTTGATTCGGTACACTAGTATGCTTCCTCTCCAGTTATCTGTGATATGCCTTTCTCTCCATATTAATAGGAGTACCCTCAGGAGCCATTTCTCCCTCATCTCACCCAACAACTTGATCATATCTGCTGTGATCTCATTTGAGACTGCTGCTTTCCCTGACTTTATTTTCCTTAGTGCGGTTCTTACTTATTTTACTTCACTGTAGTCTGTGTTTGGGGCAGTACAGCTTTTGTGGTGTTTTCATCATTCAAAAGCTGCTGGAAGTACTCCATCCATCTGACTTTGATGTCCCATGGACTGGTAAAGCAGGTGTTTGCTGTCATCCTTTACAATGGGAGTCTGATCATTTTTTTTTCCAGTCTTTCTGTTTCTGTCTTACAACCAGAGTTTCTTTGTGCCATCTACAGAGTCACTTGCTCCTTCCAATTGCAACTACCTTCTTAGCCTCTGTTAGCCAACCAGTATTCCTTCTTAGCCTGGTCCATCTTTCCTATCCCCCACTTTTTCCTGCACTCTTTCTTTCTTTTCATGGCTTACAGGATTACTGGACTTCTGCATTCCACCACCAGTTTTCCTAATGTACTTTATTTCCATACCTGCCTCGGCTGCATTGCTATTCTACAGTTCTCACATATGCTGCTTGAGGTGCTGCCATTACTCTTCAACTCCACCTATTTCCTCTTCTTCCTGAGGTGCTAGAGCCTTCAATAATTTCCTGAACTCTTGTTCTCTCTCCAGTCAACTTTAGGTTTTCAGCCTAGTCGCTAATGACCATAAAACCTTTTCTGACTACTGCTTGCAGCTGATTGTGGCAAACAGTGGTTTATGCTGTGGAACAAATATTTCACTGGGGATGACTTTGCAATTGCTGATTCTATACCTGTGCCCTCTCTTTACTAGGATGAAGTCTACCTAGGCTGCATGTTGACCACGCTTGTATGTGACCTTATGACAGGCATTCCTGCTGAACCATGTGTTGGCCACCATCAAGCCATCTGTCAGACAAAGTCTAGAATGGCCTCTACTTCTTTATTCCTGTGGCCCACAAATCCAGGCAGTCTTCATATCCTGTTCTGTCGGTCTCAATACACACATTCAGTTCCCCTATTATAAACACCAGTTCATGTTGTTTGGCTTTATTTAGTAGGTACTGCAACGGTTGTCTGAATGCACTCTTTTCCTTACTATCAAAGCTATACTGTGGGGCATACACTGAGATTATGAATTCCGATGACATCCCTCATTGTCTTGAGGCCTCTCCCACACCACAATTCCCACACCATTTCTAGTCTTTCCTTTTCCTGAGTAGTAGGTTCTGGATCCCAAGCAAAGAGGCTTTGCTGCACTGCCCTTCCATCTTGTCTCCTGGATACACAGCATGTCCACTCTCTTCCATACCATCATGTCATCTATTTCCAAGCTGCTTCCTGTCAGTGAACCTACACAGTGTGTAACAATTTCTAGTTCATGCTTGTCAGGTTGACTGGTTTTACATCCAGCTTTAGCTCAACAGAGCTATCCCAGGTAGCCCAAGCTGAATAATTGGACACTGACTGGCCAATAGCTTACTTGACATAGGGCTATCAGACTTTATGGCAGGCACACACTGGCCAAAAAAGGCACAAACTCCTCTCACTGTTAGCATGGGTCCCTTGTGTAGGTCTGAGTAGGCCAGGTCCTCAACCCACATATCACCAGCAAATACCTATGCCTATTTTTGATGACATTAGTCAATACAGCTGACTCACTTAAGAGACAAACTTTACACCATTGAGTGGCTAGCCCTTACACAGTGCATAGTCTGTGATCAGTGTTCTTGTATCTGCACACCACAGCTGATGCCCAAAGCAGTTAGTGTATACAACCTTCCGCCCTACAGGCGCCACATACAGTCAGTGCTGCTGCCCAAAACTCCATTCTTAGGAGAGTCTGAGGTGGAAACACTTAACATGCTTTTTTGAGAGTTGGGATGAACCTCAGAAAGAAGCAAGGAGAACATGCAAACTCCATACAGGCATTGGTCAGAGGTCAGGATCTAACCTTGTACCCGAAGACCTTAACCATTATGGCAACTTCTGCTCCATGGAAGGTCTCTGTCTTCCCTGAGCCCCAAGCATACCTTAGTAAACCTGTGCTACTCTGACACGTGTACCACTCCAGTCAAGCTAATAACAATTTAAAAAACTTACTGGCAATTAAACGAAAAGACTAATGATAAGATAAAACTTCACAGCGGCTATTAACTGCAGCCTTAAAGTAAAACACCCTTGCCTCACAATAAAAAGCAGCCTAAATGCTGATGACAGCAAATATAAATTTTCACAGAAAATCCTCACAAAAGATGCAAACCTTAGAGCATCATCATCAACAGCCCAGATACTCTTGCAGCTCACTTCCATCTCTCAATACAATTCAGCTTCAATATATCACCAAGCCAAACTGAAAACACCAGCACCTTCAGCAATATTCATTCAGTATACACTCGGGTTTACAGACTTCAGTCACTTCAATTCAGATGACTGCAATACATTTCAACCACCCAAAGACTTGATAATCTCATTCCAGCACCTGCCAGTAACAAGACAAAACTGCAATACATGGCTAGTTCTCAAAAAATTATTTTTTTTAACACCTTTATTGAATTATCACTTGTGACGCATGCAAATTTAAATTTATGCAAAAGTTATAAGACTGTATTAACAAATTAACATTAACAAATATTATATTTCGCACATATTGCTACATCATATAACCTAATTAACATTACATAAATTATTCAATTCCTGCCCCTCTTTTTAAACAAAATACATCTTTATTAAACCATCACTGACGACATAAGCAATCATACATTTATATAAATGAAAACAAACCACACTGACACAATCCTAGTTGCAATCATTTTACATCACAAACCATACTGACACTCCCAGTTGCAAACATTATACATCATTTATAATCTACACAATCATTTTCAGTCAAACAATACATAGCTCATTTAAGTTCTGTTTTCCTTTAAACCTTATTCCTCCCCTATATGTATTATTCCCACAGTTCCCATTTTTCCTATGTAGTTTGCTCCTATCCTTGTCTAAATATCTCAATTCCAATTGTTTTATCTCTGTTACTATACTCACTACGTCTAACATAGTTGGCTTAGATTTTAATTTTCCATTTTCTAGTAATTGCTTTTTTGGCAGCAACCATAATTAGACACAGCAAGGCCTTACGATGTGTAGGCAATTCAGATTCTGTATCACAGCTCAGAAAAAGCATCTCCTTAGTCACACTCTGCCCACCCAACATCTGACAGTCCATCCAACTTGGAATCCTTAAAGTCAGCCAACTCACAGCACTCCCAGAAAATATGTTCCCAAGTACCTCTTTTCTTCCCTGTCATATCTCCAGCAGTGGCTGTCTACCTGAGAAAAAATTCTACGGAGTCTACTTGGGGTATAAAAATATCCATGTAAACATTTCCAAGCAAAAATCCTAAATATTCTAGATTTTGCTGAATATTTGGGAGGCATAAATATATCTTCCCATTGTTTCTTTGTGAATTGCTTATCCAGTCTCTCTTCCCCAATTCTTTCTAACCTCCTCTGATTGATTCTTACAGTTATCATGCAACTTTTTTATATGCTCTACTAATTATTCTTTTTTTAATGGCAGCTTCTGTTCTAGATTCTACTAAAACCTCTACCAGTGCTGGTCTTTCGATTTGGAACCCCCTATTTCTTTCTCTTTGCCTATACTCTGATATCAATCCATTTCTTAAATTCTAAGCAGAATTTAGGAAAATAAGACAAAAGTGCAGCAGAACCCAAAA